>NC_061092.1:5634102-5660464 GCF_015104395.2 Macrobrachium nipponense | reverse complement strand
AATTACTGCATGTATGGTACCAGTCATAAGCGAAGGAAGGATACGTTTCAGATTTTAGTTTTTATAAGAGAATATAGAAGTTAAAGTCAATTTTATATCATTCAGATTTTTTTTTTTTTCTGTAGGTACCCCCAAAGAATACAGTTTTCATTAAATTTACTTATTTGGGGATTTAAACAAAGTTGATTTAGTTTTTGTATGATGGCATGCATACAAAAAAACAAGAAAGAAATGTTTTCCTAAAAATGGTTGAGGACCCCAACAACAACTGCTGTGAAAGGTATGGTTAAAAGTGCACCCCTGCTAACAGGGCTACATAAAACCCGTTTCCTTCTGTATACACACCTGACTTGGCACTCCTGTCATTTTGACGGGCTTTCATTTCGCTTTTCGTTCTATACTTTAGCTTTAAAAAGGGTGTTAATTATGAGGGTTTACTGGATTTTATTTCATATTTTCAATTTATAGCTGACACGTTAAATTTCGTTCAAGACATCGATTTAAGTCACTAAATTCTTTCGTTACGAAGTCTCCCGTTTTCCATTTTGTATGTTCAGGTCATGAAGGTAACGAAATGCAAGGAGACAGCAATCTTGTAATTGCAATTATAATCGGTGCGTAACTGTTTTTACAAATGCTAAATCTAAAAGAATTTTGATGAAGGAAAACGGAATACTATCACGCGAACCCCGTTTAATACCGACAAAACACGATGGCATCTGTAATTACGATGGAGAACAGCGAAGCGTGAGTAGTACAAACCATCGCCGCCGCACGCGCGCACACGCACGCACACACAAACACAAACCCCAGCAAGAGCTGACCACAGTGTCTTTCGCATTTGTTCGACTCGAAGCTCTTTGCTCCTTTCCCAATAGAGAAAGTTCAGATCCGAAGCCGCGCTCAGGGCTTTTTCTGATACTCATATGTGGGAAAACGCTCTTTTCAACGAAAGTCGCTGTCCCGCACGTAGTTTTGTGGCATTTTCACAAGGAAAAGTGAATAGTTGGCAGCATAGATTCAGACGCACTCGACAGCGAGGCATAAGCCGAGGTGCTGTGGCCTCGCCAGGTTTGTGCATAAGATCAGCTGGTGCTGTGCTGTTGCTTTTTTTTTTTTTTTTTTTTTGCATAATGAAGGATCGAGGCCTCAGGGACAAGTGGCGGCAATAAGAGAGCGTCGTCGTTTCTGGCCGGGCTGTCTGAAACGCCACTCTGTGACTCGGACCTCGGTCGCTCTTTCTTCTTCTCATTCTTCTGTCGTTTCACAGACGTGGCGGAGAAAAAATAAGGCCAGACCACCCATGCCTTCAAAGGGAGATTTTGTCCGTCTGAAACTCGGCGAAGGTATTGTTGTCAATAAATGTAGCATCGGCAACGGTCGCTGGTGTTGGGCGACGGACTGAGCCGAGCGCGGGACGTTGCCGCCCCTTTGTTGCAACTCCATACGAGCGAAATTTGGCTGACAGCGTCAACAAGCACTCTATACGAGCGAAATTTGACTGATAGCGTCAACAATAATTTGTTTTCAAGTTCTTGCATCACGCAGCGGGCTTTAAATGAGTTAGCATGACTCAGTTCTTTTGTATAAATGCGAATTACGCTACGTATAAGATTTGACAGGTTAAAAAGCCGCGATAAAGATGTTTATTTCTTTAAAAGTCTTGTTTTAGTACATCGTACGTTGCAGTCATTAAAGCTTTTATGGAAGGAAATACCTTATAGTGGATATTATCAATGTATATTTTTATGGTTATATCTCATTTTATCAGCGTTGAACAAAAATAATCAGTATTCTTGAGAAAATCATTTCAATTTTTATGTAATGCTAACATTTCTACCGATCAAACTGGAGAGAGAGAGAGAGAGAGAGAGAGAGAGAGAGAGAGACTTATTGACTTTCATTATGAACCCAGCTGTGAGGATTTTTCAGTAATGTTTCAAGTGAATAGATATTTCGACCGACTTAAGTGATGGTATTAGAAATTATTTTTTCAATGTTGAACACAGCCCCCCGCCCCCTATTTTTTTTATTTTTTTTATTTCTGATCCTGTTTTTTCTATTCAAATGATAAGAGGAATGGATTCACTATCGTAACAACATCATTGTTTATAGTTACAGAAACGAATGATTACACGAGCTAAATATATATATATATATATTATATATATATATATATATATATATATATATATATATTTAAAACAGAATGAAGACACGGTACACAGGTTATTAGCATAAAACAATGATGAAGTGGAATTGTTTCGGGGCTAAGAGTCTATATAAGTGAATGAGAGGCTCAGACGTTCAGTTGTCAAAGGACTATCTTACAAAAACTTTTGTGTAATGATTATAATGAGTAAAAGATATCTGATCATTTTACCAATAACTATTATTGGAGATTACCTATATATTCAATGTCCTTAAGTTTCGATGGTTTACATTAAAGTAGCCTTATGCCAGCACAGTCCTCTTCATATATTATGTGAGGTTAGGAGTTACTGATTTACTGATAAGTTATATTACTATCACGAATACAGTAAATAACAGTGATTTTTATTTAGCTCTAAAGAGAACAGAAGTTACTAAAAGTTGAAAAGTTCAAGAGAAATAAGGAAAAAATAATCTCTCAGTTACGCAAGAAATAGTCGTTCAAAAGGGACTTTTGTCAAATCAGTTACCCATCAAGACAATAGACCGATGGATGACCTTAATAATCAACATTTCTTTGTAATATGAAAACAACTTCTTGAAAGTACGACAATTAGAACACAAATAAAATCACTGAGAGGTAAATTGGACCCCAACCCCTCCTCCCCAGCCAACCAACCAGGCGTCTGTCTCCGCCACACTCGAAGAGCCCGCCTTAGCGAGCCAGGATAGTCTTCTCTCTCTCTTCCTCTCTTTCTCGCTCTTTTCTCTCTCTCTCTACATACCATTAAGTTTCGTAGGCCTTAACCGCTCCTCCTTTGCCGCTCCTCCATATTCAACCTCACGGACAGAATATCATAAGGTTCGGTTGTTCCGTTCGTGAACCCTTACATTTTCTCTTCGGAACGAAAAACATTTTCTTTGAATAAAATCTGAGGGACTCTGTTATTTTCGGTTGAATTTATCCTCAAAAGTGGCGTTGTAATTGCCATTGTAATAAACGCTGCGTTTATTAGTTTTATTGAGCCAGTGATTTTTTTTTTCTAAATTTAGGATGAAAGCGATCTCTTGAATACGCTATAACAACCAACTACCTAGTCCTATGGTTACAATTTTTATGATCCTCTATCGTCTACGGATGTGTGTTTTCGAGGAGAGAGAGAGAGAGAGAGAGCGTTGATTATAGCGGATTACACAAATAGGCACCTACTTTCCAAAGATTAGAAAAAGCTGAAAACTATAAGCCATACGACGTGGTACCATGGCCACAGGACCTTTTATAAAACACAATATTTGACATAGAGAAAACAATTTAATATAGTATATGAATGGCTTTCTAATTTGACCAAATGCAAAGTGCCAACATGGAAATGTACGAAAGTCAGGTGATTTAGCTTGAAAAAAAAAGTAACTTTAGTGCATTAGCTAGGTACTATTTAGCTAGTAACTAACGTCAACACTCTTGCTTCCCAATGATTTCGCATTATAATGACAAACCCGATGGCTTCTACTTCTCGGTTGGCTGTGAAACCCCTTATCACTTATCACCTCGCCATTTCCCAGATTTTATTGACAAACTGATTCCAAAAACTATCACAAGTCACTCACTACATTCCAATCATTTAAGTAACCACAAGAGAGTCACATTTTGTAATAGTGTACGATAAAAGGGACGTTTTCTTTAAGGCCAAGAAACGCCTATAAAGAAAACAAAAATTAATAGCAACCTATGAACCGCACTTACCTTTTCAATGGCAATTCCAACAAGGGTGTAGGACAGAACCTGAAAAAATAAACGATTGAACAATTAGAGAGAGAGAGAGAGAGAGAGAGAGAGAGAGAGAGAGAGAGAGAGAGAGAGAGAGAGAGAGAATCATAATTAAAATCGTATTTTACGAACGCGAAACACCTCAGCAAACAAGCCAAAAGACAAGAAAATTGATAAGCAAATAAACAGCTAACAAAGCTTAAAAAAACAAGAAATTTCTTTTATTTAATAAATCTATAGACAGAAAAATATATGTGAATTACTCCATGACTCAATAGCAAGGCTGAACGTTGCTTTCGAAATATATTTCTCTGTGCTTCTGATACTTGTTTAAAACACACACACACACACACACACACACACACACACACACACACACAGAGAGAGAGAGAGAGAGAGAGAGAGAGAGAGAGAGAGAGAAGAGAGGTTGGAAAGTAAGATGGATGAAGTGATTATGAACGGAGGTACAGTAAAAGGAATGACTACATTGCCACATATACTTTGTAACGTGTTTTGTGAAAACATTATTCTCATGTGATGCTGATGTAAGTCCAATTTTACCACTGATAATTAAAATTCTATATTATTCCAATTGTATATTAAAAAGACTTCGAAAATCATTGCCAGTTCTGTCTTCTGCCAGAATTTACTTCGTCAAATTTCTATACAACTGCCTGAGCAATCCTGCTGCCTAAGGTAGACCATCTTCTCCATTTCAGGTCGTTTATATGATGAAACAAATCTAAAATAAATAAAAAGAAGCTGTCATCTTAATGCTTCTCATTTCTACCGAAAGATGGCGTTGGTGCTAACTTTTTCGGGTAATTCATGGCAAATTCCTTTTCTCCCAGGCAGTTACGGGGAGTCCTCAAGGTCGCTCCGAGCCGGTGAAGACTCTAGAAAGCTGGATTTGCCTGGATCTGCTGCATCCACGACGATATAGACCGCATTGTTCGTCTGGCTTTCAACAGTCGTAAACTGGAAGATAATTTCGACTGAAACTTAGGTTTTTGTTCGGTCCTGAAGATTTATTTATTTTTTTTTTTTTTTTTAAAGATGTCGACGACCTTTGCTTAACTAGGAGCCCATTTATTTGAAATGCGGGTAATAAATGTTCCACCTCCTCTCGTAAATAGAAGACTACATTATGTGCTACTGATCGATCGATCAAGATAGCTACCGTTTTTGAAGAGAAAATGATTTGAGGCTTCACAGAATATTTGCTTGGTCTTCTATAAAAATTGAAGCTCTAATCAGAGATTCTGTGTCAAATTGGGGGTCAGCGTGGTGTCAGAGATTTTGTGTTGAATGGGGGGTCAGCGTGGTGTCATACAACTGACTCTAATCAGAGATTCTGTGTCAAATGGGGACAGCCTAATGTTCTATGAATGACTCTAATCCGAGATTCTGTGAAAAAAAGGGGGACAGCGTGGTGTCATACGACTGACTCTACTCAAGAGAATCTGTGTCAAATGGGACAGCGTGGAGTCATACAATTGATTCTCTAGTCAGAGATTCTGTGTCAAATGGGATGTCAGTGTGGTGTCATACGACTTACTCTCTAATTGGAGATTATGTGTCAAATGGGGACAGTGGTGTGCCCTAGGAATGACTTTTATATGAGATTCTGTGGAAAAAGGGAGACAGAGTGGTGTCACACAACTGACTTCTGTTATCAGAGATTCTGTGTCAAATGGGGACAGTGTGGTGCCATACGACGGACTCTAATCAGAGATTCTTTGTCAAATGGGGATCAGCGTGTTGTCATACAACTGACTCCCTAATTAGAGATTCTGTGACAAATGGGGACAGCCTAGTGTCCTATAAATGACTCTAATCTGAGATTTTATGGAAAAAGGGAGACAGTGTGGTGTCATACGACTAACTCTCTAATTAGAGATTCTTTGTTAAATTGGGGTCAGCGTGGTCATACGACTGACTCTCTAATAGGAGATTCTGTGTCAAATGGGGACAGCATGGTGTCATACAACTAGCTCTCTGATAGGAGCTTCTGTGTTAAATGGGGACAGCATGGTGTCATACAACTAGCTCTCTAATAGGAGATTCTGTGTCAAATGGGGGTCAGTATGGTGTCATATGACTGTCTCTCTATATAGGAGACTCCGTAGGGGGGTAGTGCCGTCAGTGGACCTCATGCGGTGGACTGTAGGCATTACTTAAGGTTCTTTGCAGCGTCCCTTTGGTTCCTTTTACTGTGCCTCCTCTCATATTCTCTTTCTTCATCTTACTTTACACCCTCTTCTAATACTTGATTCACAGTACAACTGCGACGTTTTCCTCCTGTTAAACCTTTCAAACCTTTTACTGTCAATTTCCATTTCAGCGCTGAATGACCTCATAGGTCCCAGTGCTTGGCCTTTGGCCTAAAATCTATATTCAACTCAACTCTAATAGGAGATTCTGTGTCAAATGGGGACAGCGTGGTTCCATACGAATTAGGCATCACATTGCCGTCTCTCGTTAAAAGTGCTTTGAATGCGCGAAAGAAATGAATTCAACTCGTGCATCAGTTGAATGACAATTACCAGTCTCTCCAATGCCGATGGCGTATTTAAGTATCTAGTAGTCTCTCTTGCAGTGCAAGGCCTCCAGAGGCCTTATGAATTCCTATTGGTGATATGAGGATGAATATGACAGGATCTACGACGAAAGACAGTTGCACTGCACGTAGCTGTTCTCCTGACCATTCAGACAACAAAAGTATGGATATTCTTTGGGAATCATCAGCTGGCATGTCAACATAAATCCTGATACCAGGAATACGTCACTGCGAACGATCTAGGGTAAAGCAGATGGCACTCGGCACATATTGATCGATTGACCGACTTGGGAAATAAATCATCTGGCGTGGCAGCTATTAAGCAGAGACGACTCATGTTTTCAGCGATCTGCAATAAGATTGGCATTACATTATCTCTTTTATTGCACTGCTATTGAAGTTATTCTTCGTCAGGTTTTTACTATAGTATCATCCTATTATCGTATCTTTTTCTTCATTTTATCTTCTCACTGTATGTATAAGTAGAATCGTGAGCTGAAATCACATTTTATGAAGATTATTCATGTCTTCATAAAAAACAAGGTTTATCTGTTTATTAGGAACCAAGGGGTCAAAGCTCCCTGCTACGAAACAATGTGTAAAGTAAGATGGTTAGTAAGTGGAAAAAGTAATCAAAGATGCTCAGATTAGGAACCTCAAAAGTCCAAGCGAAGATGCAATGTATTACTAAACTAATCCTCCTTGTATCTTAGATTTTTATCTGTATATTTATTAATTTGTTAAGTTATCTTATTTTCACTAATAACTGATCCATTCTTTCTGTTTTTCCTATTGCATTCTGTTATTTCTTTCGAATAAACACCATATTCTTTGGAAGATTAAGTTTCCAGTCACTGGCCCATGTGGGTTTGTTCCATTTGAATATGGTTGATCTTCTAATAAGTCTACTGCGTCACCCGTGCGCCGGATCTACATTGCTATAGTCCCTCCTGATGCGTCCGAGATATAGAAAACGCGACGCGGTTACCCACTCCAAAAACGGACCCCAAGAAAACGGGACGCCCCGCACATAGTACAGTTACGAAGACGTGCTCCGAAGTGTGTCACTTTCACACAAAACGTTTCGAATCGAAGCGAATCGAAGCGTGATGGCGAAGCCTGTGGGTACGTCAACGAATTCCGAAATTTCCCGGCGTGACGGCGGTCCAAGCGTGATGCCCAGCGCCCGTCGGGAGCGGTGCTATTATTAAAAACATGACGAGACGAACACCGCTTGGAAGGGCCCAACTCGCTCGCTCAAGCCTCAAGGGCAAGTCGATGTACACAGTCTTCCGCACGGGGGTCAGGTGGTAGTGTGTACTTCTCTCGGTACAGTTTGAAGCAATACCGCTGCGTCTCAGCCTCACTGTAAGGACTGTAAGATCTTACAGGAGGTGACGCCAGTGATGTATTGCTATAAAAAGAAAAGGCTGTCGATCAGTGTACGTGTCTGACTGTATGTGGTAAAACGGAAAATCCCTAAAACAAATTTTTAAGTGTCATTGTATAAAAGTCGATTGCTCATGCTTACTGTTTCTAAGTGGAATCAAAGTGTAAAGTGTTTGAAATCAACCTGCGCAACTTAAAAAGAAACAGTAGAGCAGTGTAAGTGTTCAAGTGCATTTGGTAAAAGTAAAAATACCTAAATCAAAGGTAAAGTGTCAGTATATAAGTGTCGATTACTCATGTTTACTTCTCCTGAGTTGACACACAGTGTAAAGAGCTCACAGATGCCTTGAAATCAACCTGTGCAACTTGAAAAAATAAAAAAATTAATTGAGTGCAGTCAAACGGAAAATAACTTAAACAAAGGTTATAACGTGTCCGCGTATAGGTGTGGATCAGCCATGGTTGTTGGTATCAAGTTAAAACAAAGTGTCCAGTGCTCACACATGTGTTTGAAATCAACCAGTGCAACTTAAAAATTATGACAGTTCTCTAAACGCCATATTTTTATATTTTCATAAAGAAATACATCAATCTTATGGCGTATTTCCCGTAAGGACAAAAATCAGTATATCCTATTTAGGACCGTCGGAGGCAATTTCACCTTTGACACCGTCGTCCTTAAAGGTCCTTGCGGGTCCTCGCTGGTCTCCTTCGGGTGTAGAAGGATCAGGGAAGGACATTATACATCTGTGGCGAAGGTTTTTTTTTTTGGCGTGTGGGAGGGTCCCGGTAATTACGCAACGAACTCAAGATGTTCTTTTCAGCAACGGCGCTAAGGTGAGTGTGTGTGTGTGTGTGTGTGTGTGTGTGTGTATAGTATATGTACGTATATATATACATATATAGTATATACGTGTGTGTGTTGTTTATAAATTCATACATACATACATACATAAAATTTAATACATAATACCCACACTTCCAAAATATTAATTCCCTTTATCGCAGAAAGATTTGGCGACGGGAACATTCTCTAACATCGCCGGAAAAGCTATTACTTGAGTCGACAGTCAATATTGGCTCAAACATTTGGAAAAGAAAATCTTTCGCTTTTTTCCATTAATTTCAAATACCCGCATTAACGCCTACCATAGCCCACTGGCAAAATTGTGTAAGTTTAAATTATTCATATGATTTTTAATAATAACTAAGTCATTATCCTTACACGGGGTGGCACCGGTGTAAAAACGAAATATTATTTACTGTCACGTTCGTCCTTTAAGTGTCACTGTAAACTTGTGAACAGAATCTTGCATAATGCCAGATGCTTCAAATACCTAAGAGAATGCTCATCAGCAGCTCGTTAATCTCTCCTAAACACAGACACACACACACAGACGCCAGCGCGCACTGTGCTAATTACATCAGTCGTACACATACGAACACATACACTAACTATCTCTCAATACTGAGGGCCTTCGTCTCTCTATGGATATTTAGGTCCTTCTCAACTCCTTTATCTCTGTATTGTGTGTGTGCGCGTGCGCTTTTTCGATATCAAGGTCCTTCCTTTGCAAAAAGAATTCCATATTATCTGCACTACAACACTTTTATCAGTTTTCCCCTATTCCAATCTTCTTAAATCTTCATAATCATGCATCCATTATTATTATTATTATTATTATTATTATTATTATCAAATGGGATGGCTGCATAATTTAAATTAATTTTGTATTGGGTCTTCTCCATCCTCCTTATACAAAATTAACTCAAATTGTGTCCTTCCTCCATTATTATTATTATTATTATTATTATTATTATTATTATTATTATTATTATTATTATTATTTTTATTTTTTATTTATTTTTTTTTGTTTTGTTTATCAGTCCTCCAATTCGACTGAGTGGTATTATTTATAGTGTGGGGTTCCGGGTTGCATCCTGCCTCCTTAGGAGTCCATCACTTTTCTTACTATGTGCGCCGTTTCTAGGATCACACTCTTCTGCATGAGTCCTGGAGCTACTTCAGCCTCTAGTTTTTCCAGATTCCTTTTCAGGATCTTGGGATCGTGCCTAGTGTTCCTATGATTATGGGTACAATTTCCACTGGCATATCCCATATCCTTCTTATTTCTATTTTCAGGTCTTGATACTTATCCATTTTTTCCCTTTCTTTCTCTTCAACTCTGGTGTCCCATGGTACTGAGACATCAATGAGTGATACTTTATTCTTGATTCTGTCAATCAACGTCACGTCTGGTCTATTTGCAGGTATCACCCTATCTGTTCTGATACCATAGTCCCAGAGGATCTTTGCCTGATCGTTTTCTATCACTCCTTCAGGTTGGTGCTCGTACCACTTATTACTGCAAGGTAGCTGGTGTTTCTTGCACAGGCTCCAGTGGAGGGCTTTTGCCACTGAATCATGCCTCTATTTGTACTGGTTCTGTGCAAGTGCCGGACATTCGCTTGCTATGTGGTTTATGGTCTAATTTTTCGTAGTCCTACATATGGGAGAGATGTTATTTCCATCTATCGTTCTTTGGATATATCTGGTTCTTAGGGCCTGATCTTGTGCCGCTGTTATCATTCCTTCAGTTTCCTTCTTGAGCTCTCCCCTCTGTAACCATTGCCATGTGTCATCGCTGGCAAGTTCTTTAGTCTGTCTCATGTATTGTCCGTGCATTGGTTTGTTGTGCCATTCCTCTGTTCTGTTTGTCATTCTCCTGTCTCTGTATATTTGTGGGTCTTCGCCTACTTTTATCAGTCCCCTTCTTCCCATGGCACTCTTGAGCCACTCGTCTTCACTGGTTTTCAGATATTGCCCCAGTGCTCTGTTCTCGATGTTGACGCAGTCCTCTGTACTTAGTAGTCCTCTCCCTCCTTCCTTTCGTGTTATGTATAGTCTGTCCGTATTTGCTCTTGGGTGTAGTGCTTTGTGTATTGTCATATGTTTCCTAGTTTTCTGGTCTATGTTGCGGAGTTCTGCCTTCGTCCATTCCACTATTCCTGCACTGTATCTGATTACTGGCACTGCCCATGTGTTTATGGCTTTTATTATTATTATTATTATTATTATTATTATTATTATTATTGTTATTATTATTATTATTATTATTATTATTATTCCTCCACCAATCAATCGTCCGTTCAATCATCTTCCCGCCTGCTTGACAAAAAAAAAAAAAAAAAAAAGTCCCAAAATAATGCTCTAACTTTTGACCTACGCCATATCATCGTTCCCTTTTCAAACATCTCGTACATTTAACCTTTCTTTGCGATCCGTATACTGACCCCCTCCTCCAGTCCCGCTAACCCCCACAAAATAAAAAAAAAATTAATAAATGAAACTCTTCTCGAATGACCATCCATTTGAACGAGCGCACCATTTATCAATACACAGAATTAGCATACCCATAAGTGACAGACGGCGAGGAAAAGCAGACATAGCATACTCAAGGCATACTTTATTAGACATCAACGCCAATTAGATTCTTCTGTATGTTCTGCAGTCCTCCTAAGTAGGCAACAGAGACCTCATCACCATGAGCCGTTTTAGAGAGAGCTGTCAATGTTCAAAGGTAAAAACAGTGAATAATGTTGACAACATTACTAAGGCATTCTTGGGTCGTTCCAATTTTGGTGGAGTCAGCATAGTGCATTTGCAGATTTATTCAGTGGCTATATTGTGTGTGAGAGAGAGAGAGAGAGAGAGAGAGAGAGAGAGAGAGAGAGAGATTTTAAGATACAACTAGAATAGTCAAATATTACACTTGTTGGCCGTTTGTGAAATTTTTCTACTATGTATTCGTGTATATGTATATGTTATATGTAAATATACATACATTCATACATACATACTCACATACAAGGACAACACCTTATTATGATGTTTTTAAAACAAACTGTTTCATTACAAGAAGTTATGAACAAACACCTAATGACATTTGAGTATTTAAACATTCATCGGCCGTCCCAAATAGCTTTTTTTTTTTTTTAAGATAATATCAATGTATTTTACTTTTGGAAAGTAAGTCGCTTATTAATCGAGACAGTTTTGAACACATATTTGTTTTAAAAAATGTGCGTTATATAAAGGTATATAAAAAAAACCTAAGTATACAAGAATAACAGGAAATAACTGGAAAATAGCAGTGGATAATCTGCTGTTGTCCATAATTAAAGTCGATAAAGGAGCCTACACAATTGTTAAGAGGGCCTCCAAAATTAACCTGGATGATGATGATGATGATGATAATGATAATGATAATGATGGTGATGATGATGAAGTCACGAGGGATTACATAATAACATCATCCCAAAGGGAGGGGGGAACTTAATTAAGAAAAATTCCAAAGTCGAAACTAAAATTAGTTTTGCCAGAAGACCTATAACATAACCTTGTTACAACGGCATCGCAGCAGACTTCCGTAAATAGTCGATAATACCACAAGGATATTATGAAAGATACTGATTGTATCTCCCATAGATTGATTTACTCGCATTACGAACTACAGCCAAATAGAATCGTTTGAGGCAAAGCTACGTAATTGTACTTAAAATAAAGTTTAGAAACAGAACGCAGTGCACTGTAGGCTTAACTCGAGGTTTTCTGCAGCGTCCCTTCAGCCTCTAGCTGCAATCCCTATCATTCCTTTTACTGTACCCCCGTTCCCATTCTCTTTCTTCCATCTAATTTTCCACCCTGTCCCAACAATTGTTTCAACATTGTTTTCACTGCTGAATGACCTCATAGTTTCCTAGCGCTTGGTCTTTTGCCTAAATTTTATACTCCAGTAAATGCTATTGACTATTTTACTGTATAAGCCCAAATAGAGGATGATTTAGTACCAAATTTACCATCAAATCAAATCCTATGGACTATTTTGTTGTAGAGGCCAAAATCAAGAGTGGTCCCGTCCAAAATTTAACACCAGAACAGATAAAACCGAAGCCCTTTGCCTAATGCTAGCCATTCCACGGTAAACCTAGACTCTTCGTTAAATGATCTGGGCTCCAGCCTGTACTTGATATTGCTGGAGTACCTTAAGAGACAGTTAGTTTTCAACGCATGGAAGATTACCCTCCCCCTTCTGCATACCAACGATCACAAATCAAAACGCACAAGTATTCAGGAAGAAGCTGGACGAGTTCCCACATCTTCCAGACCAAAGTTGTTCCAGACCATGGTGTTCCAGACGAACCTGGACTCGAGGGTACCACCGGTCGTTTCTTGGTAGCCCTGACACGAGAAGGAATTGAAATTCAGTCCGGTGCGTCTAATTGGATATTGAAGTCAGTACTGACATCATGACCTCCAATGAATAGTTCATGCAATGACAGTCAGTATTCACTTCAGGGAGGTCCCGGTCAGGTAATCGTTATAGCTCAGGGATGGGACCGTTCTGCAGGTTATCTCTCTCTCTCTCTCTCTCTCTCTCTCTCTCTCTAAGGGATGGAACCGTTCTGCAGGTAATCTCTCTCTCTCTCTCTCTCTCTCTGTCTCTCTCTGTCTCTCTCTCTCTCTCTAAGGGACGGAACCGTTCTGTAGGTAATCTCTCTCTCTCTCAGGGATGTAACCGTTCTGTAGGTAATCTTTCTCTCTCTCTCTTTCTTGAGAGAGAGAGAGAGAGAGCGGAAATAGACAAAGATCTGAATAGCATAGATATGTCATATCTAATAGTATAGAGAATGACAGCAACTTATACTATAGCCTCTCTCTCTCTCTCTCTCTCTCTCTCTCTCTCTCTCTCTCTCTCTCTCTCTCTCTCTCTCTCTTTTCAGAGTTACATGATCGCCCAGATTATATTAGCATCGCTAGACAATAAGTAGCTTTATTCATACGAAGTTGATTTTAACTTATATTTATTTTATGGCGTCACATAAATCAATCAATTAGTCCATTTATAAAGTAAACAAATCAAGCAATTAGTCCATTTATAAAGCAAAGAAATATTTCTTAAGTTTATGTCAACGTTTGGGAAACAAAATGAAAATGCTGTACGTGTCCTAATATTTAAAAAAAAAATGTACACTTTGCAATATTAAGACCTTTGGGAAATTAAACGGAAATATTTTGATCTGGTAGCAAAACAAGTTCACTAAGATATTTCAGAAGTTGTTATCCTTACAATGCAATGTTTTAGACTCCAATTTTCTCAGAGTGTGATACATTTTACTTTTTTATACTTTTACCCGCAGTAAAACGCCATGTTGCGAGAAGGTTAATTTTCTCCGTAGGAATTTACCTTTCCCGGAAAAATGTAAAAGAGGTAGTTATGGAGAATTCAAATTTACCTTTCCTGCCAAGAGTTTGCAAAATCTTGAAATTTACAATTTATTTCTTCTCAGTAGTAGAATATGTTTATAACACCACAACAAGAAAGAAAATAAATAAACATAATAGATTCTATCATTGTAGAAATAAGGGAATGGTTATTGTCACCCACTGTTACCTAAAAAATAAATAAATAAATAAATAATAAAAGAGCGGCGAGCGCGCAGTAGAGACAGACACCTGTAGCTTGTATGTCTTTCAGACAGACAGACACACACACACACACACACACACACACACAACAACAACAATCTCGCGTACATCTAGAGACAAGTTTAGAGCTCGCGTATGTTTTTTTTTTTTTTTTCAGGAAAGGAATGCAAGGTAAAACTCAAAAGCAAACGACTGTTTGTTTTGTGTGTGTGTGTGTGTGTGTGTGTAGGTGTATGTGTGTGCGCGCACGTGTGCATATAACGTACATGAAACCCAACTACGCAAAAGAAAGACTTGATTTTTTTCTTTATTTGTTCCGAGGGAGATCAAGCCGACATCTTGTTGCATCTATTTGCTTATTCTATTTTCATTCAGTCTCCTACATTTATTGCTGCTTCGTTCCACGACGCAAACTACAAAGATAAATTCTGTCTCTCTGACAATAGTTCTCTTGGTATTGGATTTCTTGTCGCATCTGTTTGTCTTACTTATTTTTCAAATTCTATTTCTTGCTTAAGAAATACATACGTTCAAGGAATTCTTGTTATTTTCCTTTATTCAATTTTTATTCTTTTGCTTGCTTTCATTATTACTTATATACGTATCTGTATTACGTATATTCTTGGACTCCTTCATACACCTATCCTATTCACTTCTATCCAGTTTCCAACCTTTATCAGTTTCTTTCCTTTACACAAAAACACGTGATTATATTCTTTATATTCCGGGCCGTCATCAGCACCATACGTCCAGATTATGGGTTCCCCGGCAGTGATAAAATTCAGTAAAGGGATTCTTTTGTTAACTGAATATGTGCACTGATGTCATCCCTTCAGTTAACAAGGCTTACGCTATTATTATTATTATTATTATTATTAGTGGATGTGCCTGTTTGTCTTATCCTTATTGAAAATGTCACACCACTATTATTATTATTATTATTATTATTATTATTATTATTATTATTATTATTATTATTATTATTATTATTATTATCCGTAAATTTATTTTGTGCCTGTTTATTTTATTCTTTTCCATTTCCCACACTTTATCAGCCTTTTCTCTCATTAACGAATAAATTCGTATCATTTTCATCCTATACATTTCCCACATTTATCAATTTTCCTGTCTTTAACCAATAAATTCGTATTATTTTCTCTTTCTACAATTTCCCAAATTTATTTTTTCTCCCTTTTACAAATAAAAACGTAATATCTTCCCTTTCCTTCGTCAATTCTACCCCTGAAGGGTTTCTACCCATTAAGGGTTAAGGGGATATCTCCCTTGCTATCCGCGCCCAGGGTATAAGAATAGCTAATGGCTTCGTATGTTCCCGGTGACCCGAGAGAGAGAGAGAGAGAGAGAGAGAGCGCGCGGCTGAGTGTCTTAGTAAGGGCGGTGTCCGCATCCGTGCTCTTTAACTTCGGAACACCCTTTTGTAGAGGGTGGGCGAATGCGTCTTTGAATTCAATTCACAGCCTTTTAGGTTTTTTTTTTTTACTATCGTTCTATTTCGGGATCTACGTTGTCTAGGTGACCTGTGCTGTGCTTAGGTTATTTTACAGTAAATGTAAGGTCTTTCCTGAAGCCCAAAATAACTATTATTTATTTATCTGTTTATTACTATTATTATTTTTTTTTATATTGTTCTATCACAGTCCTCCAATTCGACTGGGTGGCATTTATAGTGTGGGGTTCAGGGTTGCAACCTGCCTCCTTAGGAGTCCATCACTTTTCTTACTATGTGCGCCGTTTCTAGGATCACACTCTTCTGCATGAGTCCTGGAGCTACTTCAGCCTCTAGTTTTTCTAGATTCCTTTTCAGGGATCTTGGGATCGTGCCTAGTGCTCCTATGATTATGGGTACAATTTCCACTGGCATATCCCATATCCTTATTTCTATTTTCAGATCTTGATACTTATCCATTTTTTCCCTTTCTTTCTCCTCAACTCTGGTGTCCCATGGTATTGCGACATCAATGAGTGATACTTTCTTCTTGACTTTGTCAATCAACGTCACGTCTGGTCTATTTGCACGTATCACCCTATCTGTTCTGATACCATGGTCCCGGAGGATCTTTGCCTAGTCGTTTTATATCACTCCCTCAGGTTGGTGCTCGCACCTCTTATTACTGCAAGGTAGCTGATGTTTCTTGCACAGGCGCCAGTGGAGGGCTTTTGCTACTGAATCATGCCTCTTTTTGTACTGGTTCTGTGCAAGTGCCCGATATTTGCTTGCTATGTGGTATATGGTTTCATTTTTCGTATTCCACTTCCTACATATGGGAGAAATGTTATTTCCGTCTATCGTTCTTTGAACATATCTGGTTCTTAGGGCCTGATCTTGTGCCGCTGTTATCATTCCTTCCGTTTCCTTCTTTAGCTCTCCCCTCTGTAGCCATTGCCATGTGTCATCGCTGGCCAGTTCTTTAGTCTGTCTCATGTATTGTCCATGCATTGGTTTGTTGTGCCATTCCTCTGTTCTGTTTGTCATTCTCCTGTCTCTGTATATTTGTGGGACTTCGTCTACTTTTATTAGTCCTTCTTCCCATGCACTCTTTAGCTACTCGTCTTCACTGGTTTTCAGATATTGCCCCAGTGCTCTGTTCTCGATGTTGACGCAGTCCTCTGTACTTAGTAGTCCTCTCCCTCCTTCCTTTCGTGTTATGTATAGTCTGTCCGTATTTGCTCTTGGGTGTAGTGCTTTGTGTATTGTCATATGTTTCCTGGTTTTCTGATCTATGCTGCGGAGTTCTGCCTTCGTCCATTCCACTATTCCTGCGCTGTATCTGATAACGGGCACTGCCCATGTGTTTATGGCTTTTATCATATTTCCGGCGTTGAGTTTTGACTTGAGTATCGCCTTGAGTCTGCATATATTCTTTCCTGATCGTGTCCTTCATCTCTTGGTGTTTTATATCCCCTCCTTCCATTATTCCCAGGTATTTGTATCCAGCCTCATCTATGTGTTTGATGTTGCTCCCATCTGGTAGCTTTATCCCTTCAGTTCTCGTTACTCTGCCCTTTTGTATGTTGACTAAGGCGCATTTTTCTATTCCAAACTCCATCCTGATGTCCCCAGATACAATCCTTACAGTCTGGATTAGGGTATCTATTTCCTTGATGCTCTTAGCATACAGCTTGATGTCATCCATGAACATCAGATGGTTGATTCTGTTGCCTCTTTTCTTGAGTTGGTACCCAGCATCCATCTTCTGTAGTACTTTTGTCATGGGAATCATGGCTACTACGAAGAGTAGTGGGGACATTGAGTCGCCCTGGAAGATCCCTCTCCTGATATTAACCTCTGCTAGTCTTATACCAGAGCTTGTAAGTATTGTATTCCAGTTGCGCATTGAATTTTTGAGGAAGCTGATGGTGTTTTCCTCTGCCCCATATATTTTCAGGCATTCTATTAGCTATGTGTGTGGTATCATGTCGAAGGATTTCTTATAGTCTATCTATGCCATGCTTAGGTTGGTTTTCCTTCTCCTACTGTTCTTCATTACCATTTTGTCTATCAGGAGCTGGTCTTTTGTGCCCCTACACTTCCTTCTGCAGCCTTTCTGTTGGTGGGGGATGGTGTTTGTCTCCTCTAGGTAGTTGTATAGCCTTTCAAAGATGATACCTATTAGTAACTTCCATATTATTGGTAGGCAGGTGATAGGCCTGTAGTTACTGGCTATATTTCCCTTACTCTTGTCTTTTTTTACTAAGGATGTTCTTCCTGTAGTTATCCATTTGGGTGTATGGTAATTTGAGATACAATGCTGGAGTTGTTTTGCTATTCGTGGGTGTAGGGCCTTGAAGTTTTTGAGCCAGTATCCATGGACTTCATCGGGACCTGGGGCTTTCCAGTTAGGCATTTTCTTTAGTTGGTGTCTGACTGTGTCTGTCGTGATCTCTGTGAATCTTTGTTTTATTCTCCCTGTTTCTTCTTCCTTGACTTCCTGGAGCCATGTTGCATGTTTGTTGTGTGATACCGTATTGTTCCATATGTTTTCCCAGAGTCTCTTACTTGGTTCGGCTTCAGGAATTTCTTGGTGGTTGTCTTCCCCTCTTAGTTGGCTGTATAGTCTTTTCTGGTTGGTTCCGAATAGTTTGTTCTGTTGGTATCCCTTATTCCTGTTCATGTACCGTTGGTTCTTATGTGCTTGGCCTTAAGCCTCTGTTTTTACATCTTCTATTGTGTTGTTTAGTCCCCTCTCTTGTGCTTTGTATTTCTCGTTGAGTTCCTCCCTTGTTTTCTTACTTCTTGGCCTTTTTTCTGCCATCTCTTTCAGTTTACTCAAGTCAGATCTCATCACCATGATTTGCTTTTCCAGGCGCCTTTTCCAAGGAGGTTGCTGTTTTGGTTTCTGTTGGGTTGGTTGTGCTGGTGGTGTTGGTGTTCGAATCCCCATCAGTTCTGCTACTAATCTTGCTCCTGCATATGCCAAGTTATTTGTTTCTGTGATACTGGTGGTGTGTATTATGCCCATTATTATTATTATTATTGTACTTAGGAAGCAGACCCTCTCTCAAGCATACTTTATTAAAAGTAATGGCTACTTCAGCAGCGTTACACTTGTAGAGATTCTTCTCTATTTTGCGAATAGCGGCTTTTTCAGTGCTACTTAAACAGGCTAGTAGAGCGCCTATAGAGGTCATGGTAAAATACAGGGTCAAAATAGGTGTATATATTTGAATTTTACAGATAAACTATGATACCATAGTCATCAAAGTCATTAACGATTTTCTCTCTCTCTCTCTCTCTCCGGTTCTTAAAGCGAGCTTTCGTCTGGAGCTGCCAGACATCCTCGGGCTGGGAAGCTGAGGGTGGACTGATCTTGGTGCGGTGTCCGTCCTCCTTATATCTGTGGTTGACAGCAGGGGGTCTGCCCCATGCTTGTCTCCTATTGGCTGGTGGCGGTGAGTCTTGTTTTCATTGGCTGCCTGAGCCAGGTCTCAAGCCACTTTCTTCGGGCCGATGGTTGCGTTGCAGCATATCCTGCAGCCGCCTGGACCTCCTAAGCGGCGCTGTTAACATTGATGGGCGTTGCGCTACGCTGTGGGACGTCACCGCTACTTTGATTTCCATCGGCTGCAGGAGTACCATCGTTTTCGGGGGCGGTTGTCATCCATAGAGTTGTCATGATCGGTGGTGTCATTGTTGGTGGCAGGTCTTCTCATACTCGTAGGGAGGAGAAATTCTTCCTGCGTCGTATTCAGAGTAGGTTTTATTTGCTGGATGAGTAGCGCCTCCAGCAGGCGCAAACCGAACGGGCATCAGGGGCCTTCCCGATGATCTTCGTGTTCTTTATGATGACATCTCGGGAGATGGCCTCGTGATGTTTGGTGCGGGCGTGATTTCGATTTATAGACCCCCTCTTGGGCGTGGCACGAGAGTCTCTTCGACAGTCGCATGTAGTCATACCTACGTAGGCGCCGCTGCATTCGCGGACTGGGCATGTATATTGGTACACTACATGCGTCTGCTTCAGGGGTTCTCGTACCTGTGGAGAGGGGTTATTTTTCATAATAAGATCGCGCGTCCTCGATTCTGGTAATATATGATTAGGTCGATATTCTTGGTGTCGTCAGTCGGGGATACATTATCGGAAATAATTTTCTTAATGGCGTCCTCTTCTTCACGGTAATGGGAACTCATGAAGGCTTTGTAGTACAGCTTGATATTATCCTGGGGGCGGGGCTTCGGGCTCTCACTACCGTACCATTTCTCCAGGGCTGTGCGGATTTATTTGAGTACCCATTATTCACAAGTACTTGGGAGGCGCGGTCGAGTTCCTGGTGAGTGTCCTGCCAGGTTGAGCAGTGGGAGAGGGCCCTCCTGACGAAGGCCCTGACGGTGGTGCTTTTGAATCTGGCGGGGCACTCGCTGTCTCCGTTGAGGCAAAGTCCTAAATTGGTTTTCTTTGTGTAGACTGAAGTACGGAGACCGTCTTCCGTCTTGCTTACAAGGACGTCGAGGAAGGGGAGCCGATCGTCGGAGCCAGGAAGAATTTCTCCTCCCTACGAGTATGAGAAGACCTGCCACCAACAATGACACCACCGATCATGACAACTCTATGGATGACAACGCCCCCGAACGAGGTACTCCTGCAGCCGATGGAAATCAAAGTAGCCGTGACGTCCCACAGCGTAGCGCAACGCCCCATCAATGTTACAGCGCCGCTTAGGAGGTCCAGGCGGCTGCAGGATATGCTGCAACGCAACCATCGGCCCGAAGAAAGTGGCTTGAGACCTGGCTCAGGCAGCCAATGAAAACAAGACTCACCGCCACCAGCCAATAGGAGACAAGCATGGGGCAGACCCCCTGCTGTCAACCACAGATATAAGGAGGACGGACACCGCACCAAGATCAGTCCACCCTCAGCTTCCCAGCCCGAGGATGTCTGGCAGCTCCAGACGAAAGCTCGCTTTAAGAAAGAGAGAGAGAGAGAGAGAAGAGAAAATCGTTAATGACTTTGATGACTATGGTATCATAGTTATCTGTAAATATTCAAAATATATACACCTATTTTGACCCATGTATTTTACCATGACCTCTATACGGCGCTCTATAGCCTGTTTAAGTAGCACTGAAAAAGCCGCTATTCGCAAAATAGAGAAGAATCTCTACAAGTGTAACGCTGCTGAAGTAGCCATTACTTTTAATACAAAGTATATTATTATTATTATTATATTATTATTATTATTATTATTATTATTAAAGTGTTTTCAGTAAGTATATGGATGGACGTGTTATCCTGAACGGGAAAATGAAAGTTTTTATTATACTTATATTATCATTATTATTATTATTATTATTATTATTATTATTATTATTATATTCCTTGGGTACTATAGTGCAATTTTTTTCTTTATAAGAAAATCTGAAAAAAATATTACAAAAAAGCCAGCAAGTGTAGCAGTATTGTCTAAAATTAATTATATAAATATGTATATATATATATATATATATATTTATATATATATATATATATATAAGAGATATATATACACATATGTATATATATATATATATATATATATATATAGATATATATATATATATATATATATATGTATATATTTATTATATATTATATATATATATATATATATATAATATATATATATATATATATATATATATATATATATATATATATATATATAGAGAGAGAGAGAGAGAGAGAGAGAGAGGAGAGAGAGAGAGAAAGAAACTATATTTCCTGTAGGATCAATTATAATACCAATAATAATAATCAATATGATGTGTTACTATCAATCTGAAAAATACTGTCAATATAGCATTCACAGAGTCCCTCTTATCATAATCCATCATCAGCCTTCATATATTTTTCCCAATACAATATAAAACAGTCGAGGGAAGACTCTCTTAGCCTCGAGAGACTCAGCCATCTTAACTAGATCATCCGGTTTTAAAAGAAATTGTAAGACGGGATAAAAAGAAAAAAGAAAAAGAAAGAAAAAAAGAACTCTCAGTCTCTCTTTCTTAAAGGAGATGAATGCACAACAAAAGTCGCTGGTTAAGAGCAACGCATCTCTTGATCGGTGGTCTTTGGATTACAGTCTTTTCATCTTTTTTTTTTTTCTGATTTCGCTTTGGTCGTCGATGGGCAAAGGGAAGGGACTCCAGGACACCCCCCCCCCCCCCCCCCGCCCATATAAAAAGAGTATAAAGGTTGAGGACCTCCCCCCCCAACCCAACCCCCCAAAAGACAGGTCATTATTCCCCCCCCCCCCCCCCAACTTAAATCTGGGAAAGACCCCGCCGCCAACATAAAGACTCTATAAACGCTGGATAAAGACAGGTCTCCCCAACTCCTCCCTCCCTCCTCCTCCTCCTCTGCGGCCATAAAGACTATAATAAAGACAAATAAATGGCGTCCCTTTGCACAGAAAGATCACGGGTCGAGATTCGATGGCGGTCAATAACTTGCGTCTTTGCGCAAAGAAAGACCCCTCATAAAGACTCCACATAGATAAATGAAACCCTTGCTTGATAAAGACTCCATAAAGACTAATCCTTGATAAAGACTTGATAAAGGTAAATCCTTGATAAAGACTCGATAAAGGTAAATCCCTGATAAAGACTCGATAACGACTAATCCTTGATAAAGACTTGATAAAGACTAATCCTTGATAAAGACTCGATAAAGGTAAATCCTTGATAAAGACTCGATAAAGGTAAATCCCTTGATAAAAGACTTCGATAAAGGACTAATCCATTGATAAAGAATTCGATAAAGGTTAAATCCCTGATAAAAACTCGATAAAGGTTAAATCCTTGATAAGACTCGATAACGACTAATCGCTTGATAAAGACTCGATAAAGGTAAAAATCCCTGATAAAGGGACTCGAATCAACGGACTAAATCCTTGTAAAAGTGACTTTGATAAAGACTAATCCTTGATAAAGACTCGATAAAGGTAAATCCTTGATAAAGACTAATCCTCGGTAAAGACACGATAAAGGTAAGTCCTTGATAAAGACTAATCCTTGATAAAGACAAATGAACTGCGTCCTTGCTAACAGAAAGACTCTTTGGTAAAGACTCGATAAAAACCAACGAACCTTGTCTTAACGCAAGGAAAGACCCCATAAAGACTTCACAATGAAAAAATGGCCTGGTGGCTGGTTGCAAGTTCAACGAAGAAAATTTCCTCCGTTAAAGGACTCAATAACTAAAAAATTAAGGCAAGGCAAGTGGCCGACATGTCAAGTGACAAACAAACTGGATGTACTTTCAATTCGAATTTGCAAACAATATTCTGTATATATTTTTCTGCTGTTAACTGAATATGCATTATTACTGTCCCTTGAGTTAAAGCTACCAGTATTATCATTACTATTTTTATTATATTCATTACTATCACAAATCTCGCAGTGTAATTATTATCATAAAGATAATAATAATTTATACTATTATTATTAGCATACTATTTCAGCGTTTTCAAATTATTATCTTGATAACGTGTTTTGCATTCACTATATTGTGCCTGCATGTTTTTTGTGCATGGCTAAGAGCTGAGATGCATTATTATTATTATTATTATTATTATTATTATTATTATTATTATTATTATATTATTATTATTATTATTATTATTTCCAGAACAAGGAAAAATAAAGACAAACGCATATGCATTAAGTGCATGGAAAGTTATGGAAACCAGCAGCGCATTATAATGAATTAACTTTAAACTGAATGTGATCTAAATGAAATACTATAGCAACTGGCAGCTTGACAATAATCAAAATTGCCTTTTATCCACGACCAATACAAATAATGACAGAATGCTCCCAGGAGAAAACCTTAACGGGGTAATTTATGTATTTATATATACACACACACACACACATATATATATATATATTATATATATATATATATATATATATAGATATATACATACACAATACATTTTATTTAAAAAATATGAGATAAATTCAAACTCTATGGTAACACTAAAGAAACAAATAGTCGGATAGGGGGTGTACTCTGTGGTCAATCAATACTATGTACCTCGAAACCTCAACGTATACAGAAGAGGAAAAGGTAGAGGGTGGAGGAGGGGAGGAGGAGGAGGAGGGAGAAAAGGAGAGAGAGACCAAGGTATTTTCCTCACTCTCCCTCCATTCCCTTCTCTCCCGTCAATCATTCTCTTACTTCATTTTTTTTTTTTTCTGTTCCTTCCCATCTTGACCAGTCGCATAACATCCTTGGACTAAAAGGTCGTGGGCGGTTCTCTCAGAGATGTGGATTCTCTGATATCTTTCTTGTATATTATGTAGAGTGTGGTTTTTGTGTCCAAGAAATAGTGAGCTCTCTCTTGCATACTATGTACAGTGTTGTTGTGCCCAAGAAATAGAGAGCTATTTTTGGTACATCGTATAGAGTGTACTTACGTTCAAGAAAAAGCGAGCTCTTTCTTGTATATAATATAGAGTGTTTTTGTGTCCAAGAAATAGTGAGCCCTTTACTGTATACTATGTAGAGTGCTTTTGTACTTAAGAAATAGTGAACTCTTATACAGAATGTTTTCATGTTCCAGGAAAAAGTGGAACTCATTTTTCCTTGAACATGAAAACACGTATATTATGTAGAGTGTCTTTATGTCCAAAAAATTGAGAGCTCTTTCTTGTGTATTATGTATTATACGCCTAGACTTCCATGTGTATTTATTTATTAATATAGAGGCTCTCAATATGCTTGTTTTCAATGCGCACAGATTTCATGTGTATGTGTATGAGTGTTTATGTGAGACGTGACATTCCCGTTTGTGTATGTGTATAAACATTCAGTGAATACATCTCTATTCTGCATGAAATACCTCATCAGATAATATTCAATAAAGCACCTGTATTAAACTACCGGGAGATAAATTTAGCAGAGTTTTAAATTACCGTTATGTCGGCTATCCAAATCATAAACTGAAATGCCAAAACGAATGGCTGTCGTTAAAATAAAAACCTGCAAATTCAGAGAATGCGTTTATGCTTAAAGTGTCACCGGCATCGGACCATGACGGATATGAATTTATTAAGCATCATTAATGATTAAATATTTAAGCATAAAGTTCATAGTTTCAATTCGTTTCTGTTACTTTAATAGAACTGGTTAACTAAACTGGAAAACTATTAGCATGTACAGATTGACTTTAGTCCAGTGATCAGCAAGATCTCATGGAATACCTAAAGTTAAATAATTATGTTGGCTTCCAGATTTATTTCGAAAAAGGCCTGTATCCACAAATATCTAGAAAAATTCTCATATCGGGAAAGCATACCTGGAATAATGTTTTTAATTATAAACGTATGGAATGTATTAATTATCGATTTACATACCTGGAATAATGCTTATGATCGCAAATGTCTGGAATCTAATTATATATCGCCTTACATCTACAATATTGCCTGTCCTAAAAAAATAAAAAAAAATATTTGGAATAAGGCTTAAATCTCGACCAGAATCTTGTATGAGACTTGTAACTACAGGTGTCTGGAGTGACGCTTGTATCTACAAATTCTAAGAGTAAGTCTTATATTGGCAAAACATGAATAAATATCTGTAACAAATGACACTGGGAATTCTGGAATACCGGTTGTATCAAGGAAGAGCAAATAACCATTTGTATATTCGTGTACCTGACCATTATATTAGTGTCCCCATTAATGTAATGGATAAAATCTGAATAAGTGACTGTACTGAATAAGATGAAAATGACAAATGTGGAATAACGCTTGTATCTAGAAATAGCAAGTGGGATTATGTTTATTCGTGTATCTGACAAAATGTTTGTACCTACAAATATATAAATGACGCTTGGGGCGCTAATCTAATGTCTACAAACACGAGTATAAGGCTTCCACTTACAAATATCCAGGTCAATCATTGTATAAGTACAAATACGTTCTATTCTCGGCCTTTCTCTCTCTTTCCACCGTCACAAAATGGAAGCAAATGAAAGCAACGACAGCCATATATTTGATACCCTACGTGCGGCGATATCACATAATGCCCTGGTATTACATTTCATTAAGTAAATGTTCAGGGGGAAAAGCGCTCTCTCTCTCTCTCTCTCTCTCTCTCTCTCTCTCTCTCTCTCTCTCTCTCTCTCTCGTTTTGTAAGCGATGGTCAGCATTTAGCAGTTTTCCTTCATACGTGATAACAAAGGTAATATAAGGGGATTATGCTATTAGCCTTGGTTTGTGCGTGTCCTTAATAGGTAAGGTGAAGATAGCGATCTATATATATATATATATATATATATATATATATAGAATCTATATATATATATATATATATATGTGTGTGTGTGTGTGTGTGTGTGTGTTACATAGAGCAATGATGACAGCAGAGAGAGAGAAAGAGAGAGAGAGAGAGAGAGAGAGAGAGTGGCGGTCCAGTTTAATTTTGTGTATCATATTCAGGTTACATAAGCACTATGACAGCATTGGTTACACAAACACACACATACATACAGAGAGAG
>NC_061092.1:5626602-5631602 GCF_015104395.2 Macrobrachium nipponense | reverse complement strand
AGACACACTGATATTTTAAATATAAGATAAAGATAAAAAAATAGATAATTAAAACAACAACCAAACTGAAGCGACACCAGACGACGAGAATTCCAAGGCACAGTCTTCCGGACATCTCCTCTTATTTTTCCTCTTCCTTTCGCGAGTTATTTAGGATTTATTGGCATTCTACACATTCTTATCAAGTCCTACGACCCGAGGGCCATTAAAACTCAAGCCCGGGCCCATGATACACGAACGAGAACGAGACACTAACGGAGGCTATTACGAAACTTTCAAGATTTTCATGAATGGGTCAACTCTGCTAACTCTCAGCGTCTGCCCGAGCTGGCTAGCTCTAGTACTAGGCTATGTCTCTGTGTGACGCGTCGTGTGGAAGTGAGCGCTCTAAGTCGAAGCCTTGTCATGCTATATTCGTGAATAATGTTTTGAATAGACGAAGGAAAAGGGAAACAAATGAAATTTATAAGCAGAGATGCCATGGAGGAAGCGTAAATTGGGATGAGCGAGGGGAGGGAGTGAGGAAAAAGCAGAAGGGGGGTTGGGGGAACTTCAGTAGATGAGCATTGAGAGAGAGAGAGAGATAGAGAGAGCGACTGCGCGGTGTTACAGCAGAGAGGGGGAGGGCATCGGTAGGGGTTGCCGGGACGTCTGTGGAGGGCGGGGTAGGTAGGGGGGAAGGGAGCCCCTGGAAGTAGAGCGGGGTAGGTAGGGGGGAAGGGAGCCTCCGGTGGGAGAGCGTATAGCTTCTCCCAGTGTGGCTCTCTCCCTCGGCAGTCGGGTCGGCACGATGTAAACACACATTCGGTCGAGTCGTGCAAGTGGGAGCACCTCCACGCGCGCTCCGTACGGCGTCAGTTCTTGACAGCGGGTAATCAACAGGCGTGTCATTTGTCCCGGTAAATGACTGAGCAGCATCGGTGATTGATGTCTGTCCTAGCGTGTGTGTGTGCGTCGTGTCAGGTCGGGCGATGCGCTGCCCCGAAAGTGGAGTTTAAATATATAAAGTGGGGACGACTTGTGTGTGTATGCGCGCGACAATATTTGAAACCAGTTATCCATGACTTGGAACATTGATCTGCTTTTACTCTCTCTCTCTCTCTCTCTTACCTTCCTTCTCCCCCACCCCCCCACAAACGCCTTCTTCCTACACCCCGCCCCCCTCCAGTGTTGCCTGTTGCTTACAGTTTAACGAGAGGTTGTCACGCTTCTCCGTTCTCGTTAAACCGTCTTCTAGACTTAATGAATAAGACACAACGAGTGGGAACCGAAATTTACGGACTTCTTCGCGAAAGTGCTTGTGAAAAATGTCCGCACTTCGTAACAATATAAGTGTTGCCGGACCAGTTAATTCTGCCTTTTCATCAAGTTTATTTTTCTTTCATGTCGAAATTCTGCTGAAGGCTGCGACTCACTGAAGAACAGGGATGAATAATTGAAAATTGTGATGAACCAGTGCAAAATCAACAGGTTTTTTATTTTTTTTAGATGACGATGTGATTTAGTTGCTGTAAAGGAAATCAACAGGATTGACGTCGAGAAAAACTGCTTTTTGCATGCTTATATGTTGGCGTTCTCATGATTTAATATATTTTATTCCATGCTTGTTGTTACGTGAATTTATGCTAAAATTTGAGGTATTTTTATGTATATGCAATTATATATCACTTGTATATATTCTACTTGCATTTATATAACTTATATGTCCTTTCACATGTATTTATAGAGGTCTAGTAATTCATAAATGCACGAATGATCCCAAAAGGTAATGTAGGTGAACATCAGTGTGTATGTAACTATGGGAGAGACTGGGTAGCCTGAGTTTTTATAGGTAAATCCAGTCAGTCTAAATTCTATATCTAAGTTTGTCACTCACAATGTTAATATCTATGGGATAATTTTTTTGGGGCAACGTCTCTTGAACCGCAAAATGATCATAAGAACATATAGGAAAGTAGCGTTTTAGAAGTCAGGGGTACGTCTATAAAGTGGTGGTGTAAAAATTAGTCCTACATTTAAAAGATTATTGCTAATCTCGTCTTATGAAATACATATATGTTTGATGGCATTAAACTATATAAAAATTAGAGGGTAATATCACAAAACTACACATACGCAAAATGAATAGAGGTATATCTCACTGAATAACCACATCATATGATATACACTTCTAGGCTCTGTGTCTTTGCAACCATATAAACTGTCGCTTTCCAAGAGGGCGTACTGTCATCACTTGGGAGGTCCATCAATTGCCCGAATTGGGCAGCGACGCCCATCTTGTTCTCTCCATCACAAAGGAAAATGATTTAGACAACTTGAGAGAAAGTGAGGTTTTGGGTTAGTTGTTGTTTTGGGAGGTTGAGCGAGGTTGGAAGGAAGGAAACCTCCCCAGATAACAACCGAACATTTAAACACACAGACTCACACACACACACACACACAACACACACACACGAAAGCACCACTGTATCCGAGAACAATGTAAATGCATGAAAGTCCGAACCGCCGCTTCGTGGGCTGTTATATTAGACGGATCTTCAAGTAGCGAACGCTATTTTCCCATTGAATTCATTCAGTGTTATTAGGAAGGTTCAAACCTCGGGTGGTGCTGCGCTGAAGACAATGGAGTGTAATGGTGTGTCTCGTACACTTCATGTTTGCTGATGTTTGCTGGGAGAGTTGTTCTTATGTCTGAGTGTGTATGTATGTATGTGTGTATATGTGTATGTATATATATATATATATATATATATATATATAACACAACTATACATACATGCATATATTATATATATATATATATATATATATATATATATATATATATATATAATATATAAACACAACTATACATACATGCATACATATATATATATATATATATATATATATATATATATATATATATAAACATAACTATACATACATGCATACACATACATCATATATATATATATATATATATATATATATATATATATATATATATAATATATAAATGTTCACTAACTTCCTTTCCGTATAGAAAACGAGAAACTGAAAGTGATAATTGAAGACTTTCCCTGTTTTGAACAGGCCTTTAATCAATATACACCTGCAAAAGGCTCATTGCAAACAGCGACCCCACCTAGGGATTAAGCTGAGAGGTAGAATGAGAAAGGACAGTAGATTTATACATATATGTATATATATGTGTGTGTATATATACATATATACATACATACATAAATTATGAATATATACATATATATATACACACATACATACATACTTACAAACATATGTAAATCTCCTGCCAGTCTCCAGCTAATTCTTCTCAATAAACCGCACGAGACCGACGATTCTATCCTATCAAATGCAACGCCAATCGCCATTATTTCATTCAGACTTTATTTATTTTTTTGGGGGGTGTAAAATTATTATCCCCGTCAATTCATCCATCGTTGTGCAGCTGACGGATGTCCAGTCATTAAGCGAAATGGAACAAACCGTCGTTATTATTTTATTTTATTTTATTTTTTTGTAACGAGTTTCCGCTTTTATTCAAATGAGCAATTGAGCGAGCGAGTGTGTATATAAGGATTGCCTTAATTTAATCATGGTTTTTTTTTACGGGGTGAAGGTGAGGGGTTGGAGGGGAAGGGGGCTGGAAGAGGGGAGAGGGGGGTACCAGGGGTGGCAGAGGAGAATTCGGAGCAAGTGGGTTAATTTGTAACTTTTTCGTTTCATTCCTCTTTTTGCGACGAGAAATGGAGTTGGTGAATTTCGAGGATAGGGCTTAACATTAATTTTCGCTGTTTTAATTCTGGACAGGAAAAGGGAGTTGGTGTATTTATACACACACACACATACATATATATATATTAATATAGATATATATATATATATATATTACAATCTATGGGAAAAATTCTTTTTAATCTATGGGAAAAATTTTTTTTTAATCTATGGAAGAAAATGTTTTTAATCTATGGAAATAAATTCTTTATAATCTATGAAATAAAATTCTTTTGAATCTACGTAAAAAAATACTTTTAATCTATGAAAATAGTTCTTTTCAGTCCGTAAAAAAAATGGATTTTTTTTCATTTACGAAAAAAGTCTTTTTAATCCATGAAAAAAATTTCATCTATGTAAAAAAATATTTTCAACCCACGAAAAGTCTTTTTAATCCGTGAAAAAAAAAAGATTTTTCATCCACGTAAAACATATTTTTAATCTATGAAAAACGTCTTTTTAATCCATGAAAAAAAAAAACATTTTTCATCTACGAAAAAAGATCTATTTTTATGAAAAAAAATTCTTTTAATCTATGAATAAAATCTCTTTAATCTTTGACGAGGGACGTGACGTCTTCAATAATTTTTTTTTTTACATCGTTCAATATCTTTTCAAACGAAGTGGGGAAAACATGATTCAATTTGTCTTGGATATGAATAAACATTTACACGAAATGGAAAACAAATTATCAATTATTCTGTATCGTTAAAAAGCTGTTTTTTCTAATTGTTTTGAAGAGGGGAAAATAAATTTCAATTTCTTCTTTAATATTAACTATTTCTCGAAGAGGAAAACCGTATTTTAATTTATTTTGTGATGTTAAAAAACTTTTTTTTTTTTTTCTAAACGGGAGGAAGCAGAGATTTCCAATTATACTCTGGGTACAAGTTCCCTTCCCATCTGGAATCGAAGGGGGGTGACATTCTATATATATATATTTATATTATTATATAATATATATTATATATATATATATTATATATGATAGTATATATATGTGTGTGTGTGTGTGTGTGTGTGTGTGTGTGTGTGTGTGTGTGTGTGTGTGTGTGTATGTGTTTTCGAATTATTTTTTTCGCAATTATTCTTTTGCCTTCATTTATCATTTCCTGGAATTGTTCTCTTATTATTTCCTTTAAATTTTTGCCAATCTAATTTTCAATTATCTTCTTATGTCTTAAAAATATATTTTTTTTAATCGAGTGAAGTTTTTTTTTTGT
>NC_061092.1:5596602-5621602 GCF_015104395.2 Macrobrachium nipponense | reverse complement strand
CATAATATATATATATATTAGGAACGTTTTCCTTTCAAACCTTGTCCTAAGCAGTAAATTCTGTACCGGATAGCTGGTTGACTGTGGTGCGTTACGGCCTTGCGCGTAGCGGGGTGTGATGCTAGCAACCCCATCCCATGTATTTTCGGCAAATCCGTCTATCTGTCTGTTCATACACAGGCACACACACGCACACACAAATATATATAGTTTATAAAGAGAGAGAGAGAGAGAGAGAGAGAGAGAGAGAGAGAGAGAGACCGTCCACACACACACACAAACACACGCCACCCTCACCCCCCAACCGTAAACATATGTTTATACCAGGCATCGGAAAGATTTCATCTCCGATATGGAGAATTGCCATTTAAGCGGCCGTTTTCCACGCGAAAAAAGCAGCCGTTTAAGACCTGCCGTTATCTTCATGGCTTTATATACTCTATGAGATTAGCCCTCTATCAAGTCACTATCTGATTCGGCCTCAAGTTTTTAGTTCTCTCTCTCTCTGTCTCTTATTTTCGAGATGGTTTTTCTCTTCGCAGTTTTTGCTTTGTATGCGTATCTTTAGCTGGTATATTATATATATATATATATATATATATATATATATATATATAATATATATTAATATATATTGTATTTATATTTATGTGTGTGTGTGTATTTGTGAGTGCACGGGCGTCTGTAATTGTGCGAATAACACTCGTCGCTCTATTCAAATAAATGAACTTTTAAAGCTATCTTTCTTTTTCTTAAATAAACCTAACTTGAAAAGTTTTCTCTCTCTCTCTCTCTCTCTCTCTCTCTCTCTCTCTCTCTTTAAATACTCCTATTTCATGGAATATTTACTGCCAACGATAATGAAAAAAAATTGATCACTCGCTAAACTAATATTCTAAAAACGAGTAAAAAAAAAATTACATTTTGTTGGCAACATCACAAAATTGTTTCCGCGTCGTACGTTGAACTGGGAATAAATATATTTTGTATATAACGACGTACAAAACCAGCTGGAGGCAACATTGCGCTGGAATCTTCTTCGTTATAATTCGAATTTATATATCTGACTGAAATTCTTACTGGAAATGTTAGAGATTTCTGAGAAGCGATCAGCGTAAAACACAAGCTTGGTAACTGAACACAATTTTGTGCTGACTTTTTTTTTTTTAATGATAATAAAGGTGCATTCTTGAAAGGTGTAGTAACTGTTATATATGCTGAGGAGAAAAAGATAATAAGAAGAATTGAGAAGATTCTATATAAATTAAATGCCGTTGAAACAGCTATAATATTCAATGCTGCTGCCCTCAGAGAAGGCCTCCTCCTTTCTTATTATTAATATTATTATTATTATTAATTATTATTATAAAACCAGAAAGCGCTTCAACGGAGCCTAACCCCAAAAGTAACCAACTATTTCACAATGAAACTTCATGTCAAGCCTTTTAGGCTTTTTCAAAAGCCAATGAAAATTCCTAAGTCTAACATAACCTTTTTTAATTGATTAATTAACTTTTTATTTATTTATTTACCTTTTTTCAATTATTTACTTTTATGCACTTATATTTACCTTTATTTATTTACCTATTCATATATCATCTTTTTTTTGTCTGCAAAGAGAAGGAGTCGGTTATGGCTGGCCAGTCAAGACTCGATCACAGATGTCAATACGGCCTCTTGAAAATGAAAAGGCAAACGGATCTAGGAAACACAGAAGAAAGCAGAGAGTTCCGTAATGACTGTAAACTTTTTAATCTTTTCATCTTTCTCATGTCGAACTTATTTTTGGATGTTGTCATATTGGAAACAAAGAGGAACCTTTGGTAGAACGCTATCATAAAATCATTGCAACCTCTCTCTCTCTCTCTCTCTCTCTCTCTCTCTCTCTCTCTCTCTCTCTCTCGTGAACCACAAACTATTGGGAAGCTGATATTGCCAATACGAAAGTCATTGTAACCTCATTGTCTCTTCTCCCTGACGTTTAATGTTGGAAACAAGGAGGACTCTGCTGGCAACCTCTCTCTCTCTCTCTCTCTCTCTCTCTCTCTCTCTCTTCTGAAAGTCTATAATTCCATTTCTCTCTCTCTCTTCACAAAATAATCTTTCTCTCTCTTTTCACAAAATAATCTCTCTCTCCCGAAATAATCCCTCTCTCTCTCTCTCTTTCTCTCTCTCTCTCTTCATAAAATAATCCATCATTCCATCGCACTCTCTCTCTCTCTCTTTATAAAATAATCCTTTATTCCATCTCTTTCTCTCTCTCTCTCTCTCTCTCTCTCTCTCTCTCTCTCTCCTCTCTCTTCATAAAATAATCCTTTATTCCTTTATTCATCTCTCTCTCTCTCTCTCTCTCATCTCTCCTCTCTCTCTCTTATTTTCGAGATGGTTTTTCTCTTCGCAGTTTTTGCTTTGTACTGCGTTTTGTACTGCGTATCTTTAGCTGGATATATATTATATATAGTATATATATATATATATATATATATATATATATATGTGTGTGTGTGTGTGTGTGTGTGTTATGTGTGTGTGTGTGTGTGTGTGTATATATCTCTTCGCAGTTTTTGCTTTGTACTGCGTATCTTTAGCTGGATATATATTATATATATATATATATATATATATATATATATATATATATATATATATATATATATATATATATATAAATATATATATATATATATATATATATATATATTATATATATTGTATTATATGTGTGTGTGTGTATGGGTTTGTGAGTGCACGCGCGTCTGTAATTGTGCGAATAACACTCGTCGCTCTATTCAAATAAATGAACTTTAAAGCTATCTTTCTTTTTCTTAAATAAACCTAACTTGAAAAGTTTCTCTCTCTCTCTCTTTAAATACTCCTATCTTTCATGGAATATTTACTGCCTGCCAACGATAATGAAAAAAAAAATGATCACTCGCTAAAATTAATTGTGTGGTGGTAACATCACAAAATTGTTTCCGCGTCGTACGATGTGTTTAGGAATAAATACGTTGAACTGGGAATAAATATATTTTGGATATAACGACGCACAAATCCAGCTGGAGGCAACTTTGCGTTTGAATCTTCGTTATAATTCGAATTTTATATCTGACTGAAATTCTTACTGGAAATGTTAGAGATTTCTGAGAAGCGATCAGCGTAAAACACAAGCTTGGTAACTGAACACAATTTTGGACTGAGTTTTTTTTTTTTTTTAATGATAATAAAGGTGTATTCTTGAAAGTGTAATAACTGTTATACATGCTGATGAGAAAAAGATAATAAGAAGAATTGGAAGAAGATTCTATATAAATTAAATGCCGTTGAAACAGCTATAATATTCAATGCTGCTGCCCTCAGAGAAGGCCTCCTCCTTTCTTATTATTATTATTATTATTATTATTATTATTATTATTATTATTATTATTATTATTATTATTATTATTATTTCGGTAGGAGACCCTCTCTCAAACTTCATTGAACAGAACGGTCGTCTTTGATTTTGCATTGAAGTTTCTCAACCTCTTCGAATGAGTTTTTTATTTTCAATTTTTTTTAGCAGCATTAAATTATTATTATTATTATTATTATTTATTATTATTATTATTATTAGTCTATTTTAAAACCAGAAAGGCGGTTCACGGAGCCCTAACGCCAAAAGTAACCTACCATTTCACATGAAACTTCATGTCAAGCCTTTTAGGCTTTTACAAAAGCCAATGAAAATTCCTAAAGTCTAACATATAACCTTTTTTAATTGATTAATTAACTTTTTATTTATTCATTTACCTTTTTTTCAAATTATTTACTTTTATGCACTTTTATATTTTTTTGTCTGCAAAGATAAGGAGTCGGTTATGGCTGGCCAGTCAAGACTCGATCACAGATGTCGATACGGCCTCTTGAAAATGAAAAGGCAAACGGATCTAGGAAACACAGAAGAAAGCAGAGAGTTCCGTAATGACTGTAACTTTTTAATCTTTTATCTTTCTTCATGTCGAGCTTATTTTTTTGGAGGCTTGTCATATTGGAAATAAAGAGGAACCTTTGGTAGAACGCTATCATAAAATCATTGCAATTCTCTCTCTCTCTCTCTCTCTTCGTGAACCACAAACTATTGGGAAGCTGATATTGCCAATACGAAATCATTGTAACCTCATTGTCTCTTCTTCCCCTGATGCTTTAATGTTGGAAACAAGGAGGGACTCTGCTGGCAACCTCTCTCTCTCTCTCTCTCTCTCTCTCTCTCTCTCTCTCTCTCTCTCTCTCTCTCTTCTGAAAGTCTATAATTCCATTTCATCTCTCTCTATTATTAAAGAAATAATAGTTTATAATGCGAGTATTTTTCAGACCATAATGTCATAGAATTAACAGTTCATTCCAAAGCAAGTGAAAACAGAGATAAGCAAGAAGAAATGAAAAAGTGGGAAGGATATGGAAATACAACTTCTACAGTAAAAATATAAAATGGTCAAAATAAATGAAGAATTAAACAAAGATTGGGATAACATTTTCGTAAGCGATGACATAAGGGTAAATACGGAGATATTATATAAAATATTAGAGAAATAGTGGATAAATATATACCGAAGAAGAAAAGTAAACATCATTCATGCATACCAAGAAGACAGAAGGATCTTGTTCCAGAAAATCAGAAAGTGGAAAAAAAGGTCTTGCAAAAGAAAAAAATGCATGGAAAGTTATAGAACTAAAAAGTAAGATAGAAAATGCAGAACAAAAGATTATACAATCAAAAGAAAATGAAAAACGGGACTTGGAAGAAAAAACCCTATTAATATCAAGCAAAACCCCAAACTATTATACTCATATGCGAAGAAGATGAATAAAAGAAGAATAGAAATAGGCCCTCTGAGAATTGAAGGGAGATTAACGAATGAAAAAAAGGAAATTTGCAACATACTGGCAGAACGATATAAGAGAGAATTCACCCCTAGAATAGATAATGAAGATAATGATATAGAAGTAAGGGACGAAAATAGTGAATATTTAGCTGACATAGAAATTAAGAAGCTTATGAAGCTGATATTGTGCAGGCAATTAATGAAATTAAAAATGGAGCTGCTGCAGGGCCTGATGGAGTCCCTGCTATTTTGTTAAAGAAAGTAGTTCATTCTATCGCAAAGCCACTTGCAATATTATTAAGACAAAGTGTAGATACAGGCAAGATTTATGATGAGCACAAATTAGCATATATCACCCCTACTTTCAAAAAGTGGATCAAGACTAGAAGCAACATTACTGTCTATGTCTTCAATCATAATAACAAACAGTATTGCAGCTAACACCGTACTTGTGGCACACCGGATATTACTTGGTTTCATCCGATTTCTCATCGTTTGCAATAACTATCTGTTTTCTGTTGTGTAAAAATTCTTTTAACCATCTTCCTACTTTATCTACGATATTGTGTTTTCTAATTTCTTTGCTAAATAATATTATGGTCTACTTTGTCAAAAGCTTTTGCAAAGTCTAGATAAACCACATCTGTTTCATTTCCGCTTTTCATATTTTTTTTGAATATGTTCTCACGGTGGACTAACAGTTGGGTTTGTGTACTTTTTTTTTTTTTTCCGGGTACGAAAACCGTGTTGTCCTATATTTAAAAACAAATTATTTTTTATTAAATGTTTCATAATATTTTCTTCATTACCCTTTCATACACTTTCATAATATGTGATGTTAGACTCACAGGCCTATAGTTATTGCAAACGATGAGAAATCGGATGAAACCAAGGTAATATCCCGGTGTGCCACAAGGTACGGTGTTAGCTGCAATACTGTTTGTTATTATGATTGAAGACATAGACAGTAATGTTTGCCTCTAGTCTTGATCCACTTTTGAAAGTAGGGGTGATATATGCTAAATATAGGCCTGTGAGTCTAACATCACATATTAGAAAGTGTATGAAAGGGTAATGAAGAAAAATATTATGAACTTTAATAAAAAATAATTTGTTAAATATAGGACAACACGGTTTCGTACCCGGAAAAAGTACACAAACCCAACTGTTAGTCCACCGTGAGAACATATTCAAAAATATGAAAAGCGGAAATGAAAACAGATGTGGTTTTATCTAGACTTTGCAAAAGCTTTTGACAAAGTAGACCATAATATATTAGCAAAGAAAATTAGAAAACACAATATCGTAGATAAAGTAGGAAGATGGTTAAAAGAATTTTTACACAACAGAAAACAGATAGTTATTGCAAACGATGAGAAAATCGGATGAAACCAAGGTAATATCCGGTGTGCCACAAGGTACGGTGTTAGCTGCAATACTGTTTGTTTTATTATGATTGAAGACATAGACAGTAATGTTAAGGATTCGGTAGTGAGTAGTTTCGCATGATGACAACAAGAATAATGTAGAGAAATTACTTGTGATTAAGATAGGAACGCTCTACAAAGAGACTTAACAAGTATATGATTTGGGCAGAGGAAAATAGGATGGTATTTAACTCTGATAAATTTGAATCAATAAATTATGGAGACAGAGAAGGAAAGCTATATGCATATAGGGGACCTAATAATGAGACAATCACAAATAATGGAAGCAGTTAAAGACCTTGGTGTGATGATGATAGGAACATGTTATGCAATGATCAAATAGCAATTCTTTTGGCAAAATGTAAAGCAAAAATGGGAATGGTTGTTACGGCACTTCAAAACAGAAAAGCTGAACACATGTATTAATGCTTTATACAAAATTATATCGTAGTCCACTTGAATAAGTGCAATATGATATGGTACACTGAACTACAAAAGGATATTGCACAAATAGAGAGTGTACAAAGGAATCCTTTACAGCTAGAATAGAAGAAGTTAGGACCTTGACTACTGGGAAAGACTATCAATCCTTAAAATTATAATAGTCTAGAAAGAGGAGAGAAGCGCTACATGATAATTCAGGCATGGAAACAGATAGAAGAATAACAGAAAATATCATAGGAACTAAAAATATCAAAAGAAAGAGCAAGCAGAGGTAGATTAATAGTGCCCAAAACTATAACCAGGAAAAATAAGGAAAGCACAGACAGGACATAATCCACTACGCACCAGCATCGATAATGCAGCGTCTATTCAATGCGTTGCCAGCTCAATCTGAGGAATATATCAGGAGTGAGCGAGTATGCCCAAAACTATACAGGAAAAATAAGGAAAAGCACACAGGACATTAATCCACTACGCACCAGCATCGATAATGCAGCGTCTATTCAATGCGTTTGCCAGCTCATCTGAGGAATATATATCACAGTGAGCGTAGAGTGTTTAGTTTAAAATAAGCTCGACAAATATCTAAACCTGCATCCCAGACCATCCAAGATTGGAAGATGCAAAATATACCGGAAAATGTACTAGCAACTCTCTGGTAGACATTAGAGGTGCCTCACACTGAGGGACCTGGGGCAACCCGAACGAACTGTAAGGTCTGTAAGGTAAGGTCTCTTCACAAATAATCTTTCTCTCTCTTTCACAAAATAATCTCTCCCGAAAAGAATTCCCCCCCCAATCCCCCCCTCTCTCTCTCTCTCTCTCTCTCTCTCTCTTCTGAAAGTCTATCAATTCCATTTCTTTCTCTCTCTCTTCACAAATAATCTCTCTCTTTTCACAAAATAATCTCTCTCTCCCGAATAATCCCTTATTCTCTCTCTCTCTCTCTCTCTCTCTCTCTTCATAAAATAATCCATCATTCCATCGCACTCTCTCATCTCTCTCTCTGTCTCTCTTCTCTCCGATTCTCTCTCTCTCTCTCTCTCTTCATAAAATAATCCTTTATTCCATCTCTCTCTCTCTCATCTCTCTCTCTCTCTTCATAAAACAATCCTTTCCATTCATCTTAATTATTCCGATCGCCCTCTCTCTCTCTTCTTAAAACATAAAACAACTATTATTCCATCTCTCTCTCTCTCTCTCTCTCTCTTTCTCTCGTATCTCTCTCTCAGCAAATCACTGCCTATCAGACACGACTAAGGCGCTCCCAACAGAAAGCTACTAACCACAATTTTTTAATCTCTCTCTCTCTCTCTCTCTCTCGCTTACATCTCGGCACCGTGACATCGTGTTGTTGTTGTTTGTGACCGCCGTCACTGTGGCGTCGTGAAAGGGGATGAGGGTGGGGGGAAGTGGAAGTGAAGGGACGTGGGGGCGGGGGGGGGGGGAAGTGGAAGCGTAAATAAAATACTGCGGTTATTAATAGAAGACTACCGACGAAGAGGTGCTTCTTCCGACGGAAGAAGATGTCGGCGCCCCTTGATCTTGTTATCTTGGTTTTTCGGGGGGAAGGGAGAGGGGAGGGGGGGGGGATGGGGGGGGGGGAGATGGGGAGTTGGGAGGAGATGAGACGATTGAGAGACGTTTGAGAGGGAGAGGAGAAGGAGGAGGAGGAGGAGATGGAAGGAGGAAAGAACTGGAGGAGGAGGGGAAAAAAAAGAAGAAGAAGAAAGAAGAAGAGGAGGAAGGAGAAGGAGGAGGAGGGAAAGAGAAGGAACCGAAATGGAGGCGGAAGGAGAAAGAGGAGGCAGAGGGGGAACTTGGGGCGGAGGGAGAGAGCGAGCGGTTGCGTAGGAGTGAGTGTAGAACGGGGCGTTGAGAACGGGGACGTGGGGGGTTGGGGGGTGGGGGGAGGGAGAACGAGGGAAGGCTGATGATCAAGGAATTGGAGATGAGATGAGACAGGGTCGGATGGCCCGAAACGAGGTTGAAATGGGAGAGGGAAGAAGAGAGAAAGACGAACGAGATTTCCCCTCAGAGGGGAACAGCAGAGAGAGGAGAGAGATGAGAGAAGAGAGAGAGAGAGAGAGGAGAGAGAGAGACAAAGCAAAGCAAAGCGTCCCCCTTTATTTGGTCAATGACTTTATAGAGGGAAGAGAGGGGAAAATGCATATAAATTTTCTTTTGCTTCTCAGTAATAATAATAATAATAATAATAATATAATAATAATAATAATAATAATTCAATTTATTTAAGCTCGGTGCCATACACTTAATAAAAAAAATTATAACAATAATGATAATAATAATAATATTATTAACTCACTTTATTTCAGCTTGGGGCCATACACATATTAATAATTAATAATAATATAATAATAATAATACTATCTGTTGCTGTAAGTCTGCAAAAGAATAATTATTAATGATGCAACGAGACTGAAAAGATCAACAAAAATAGAAATGATATTTTGCACGAAAAATATCTCAAATTTGACCGATGGGAAGTCTTGAGGAATAATTAATTTTCTAATTCTTTCAATTACCGCCCAATGACCCAAATGAAGGAGAGAGAGAGAGAGAGAGAGAGAGAGAGAGAGAGAGAGAGAGAGAGAGAGAGAGAGTAAAAATTAATTGTCGAATTTTTGGAATGAAGAACACGTGAGACGGGCGAATCCTTCTCATTATTACGGGATTGGAATTCTTTCAAGGAAAAACTTTGGAGTATCATTCAGAGAGAGAGAGAGAGAGAGAGAGAGAGAGACAAGCGGTTGCTATGCTTCTCCGAGGGAGTGAAATTTATTTTTCCTGGATTGCATATTTTTTTTTCCTTTTCATAAATTGTATTTTCAAAATGAATTTCCTTAGCTTTTTGGTGTTTCCAAATAGTGCAAAAATGTTAAAATGTGCTAAAAAAAAAACTACCGTTTAGTTGAAAACCCAAATGATTTACACACAGAAAAGAAAAAAAATTTTTACGCTATGTAATATAATATATACATACATATACCATATATTATAAAGGGATATAATCGCACATATATTATATATATATATATATATATATATATATATTATATATATATATATATATATATATATATATATTATTGGAGTTTTTCAAATACCGAGATAATGTTAAAAGTGACAGAATGAGACGTAATTGAAAATAATATATTATGTTGGGTATTTTTACGCAAACAAAAATCTTATTACATATTTCTGTACCGAGTATTTGAAAAATATGAAAAAAGGGCAAAATCAGCCACAGCAAGGGACGCCAATTATGAGCACCCTATTACATATTTATTAATTATAAGCATCTTTTCTAATCAAGGAAAAAATGTTTAAATCTAAAGATAGAATAAGAGGCAACAGTAGAAGAATTTTTTGCATTTGTTCTAATCAATGAAAACATGTTTAATCTAAGGATAGAGTAAGAGGCTACAGTAGAGGAACTGTGTGTGTGTGTGTGTGTGTGTGTGTGTATGTGTGTCTGTGAGATCTACAAAGTCAGGAATCCAGGTTCTGAAGCCATACAAACCACACAACGTATCATGGTAGTGAGAGATGTCGTTTTAGCTTCGCGCTTGTTGTAGGGAATTGTAAGGCTTTGAGAACTTGTTACAGTTGCAAGTTTTGTGTCTCTAAGACGTGGAAAATCTCTCTCTCTCTCTCTCTCTCTCTCTCTCTCTCTCCTTTGACAGCTGGGAGAAATGAATTTACGTCATGCTTTTAAGAAGAAGCAACTGCCGTGAATTCATTCATTCAGGGGTTCTGACAGAGTTCATCGCTGTATCGCTACCAAAAGGTCCAAGTTTCAATCGAGGGCTTCGGCCAAATGCATTTGTCAGTTATCGTTCCCCTTGGGCGTAAGTTATTCCTATAATATTAGCTATAATTTGTGAGTTATTCCAAAGGTATGTGGGCTTTATAGTGGTGAACATAAGAAAGTCATGCGTGTATGAATGACGAAAATTCAGTCGCAAACACACATACACACACACATTCACGCAGTGGGTGCGTGAATTTTTTTTTCATTTATACTGGCATGGCTTTCTTATATGTACGAACATTAAGCCACAATTAGCGTTTAATATTGATTTCACCATGCCTCGGGAATAACTTAAAATTAAAGGGAATGATGATGATGATGATGATGATGATGATGATGATGATATATATTATATATATATATATATATATATATAATATATATATATATATATATATATGCGTGTTTGCCTATATGCTCCACGAACACAACCGCGCATGCGCGTGCCTCGCCTAGCAGACGACTCCAAATGATCATCAGAGCAGCAGCGGAAAGCCATGAAACGGAGCAACGGAGCTCTCTCTCTCTCTCTCTCTCTCCTCTCTCTCTCTCTCTGGAGCTGCTTCCTTTATGCAGATGAAAATTGTCAAGGCCTCAATGAACCTGATCGAGGCGAAGGATGAGGTCGCGGATCCGCGAGGACGCCTGCGGAATTGAATGCCTCTCAAAAGGGGACGTTAGAGGCGATGACAGATCCAGAGAGAAGTAAATAAATACAGGAGAGAGAGAGAGAGGAGAGAGATGAGAGAGAGAGAGAGAGAGAGAGAGAGAGAGAAGGTCAGATTTGACAGCCTTTCATCGAATGTTTTTTTTATGAGTTTTTTTATTTATGATGAGTTTTTAAACATTTATGTAGGGTTTTGGGTTTTTTTTTGTTTCGTGTGTGTGTGTGTGTGTATGTGTGTGTGTGCACATATATGCATACACATATATGTACAAACACAAACAAAGACGTACATGTATTTATGCTTAAATATATGTGACTGTAAAAATGTTCTTATCTATATCTCTATCTATGTATCTACGTATATATGTCTATATATAATATATATATATATAAATATATATATATATATATATATATATAATTTATATATATGTACTATATATTATATATATGTATATATAGCTTATAAACCAATAAAATTAAATATCTTTCAACACTTCATTCCTCACAGCACCAATCACCCATAAGAAAATAAAGTAAAAAAAATTAATAAATAAACAAAATCTTTTATCTTTATCTCGTAGCATCGGCGACTCGATATCATTTCTTCACTCCGATTAAAAGTTCCCCCTTTTTAATCAAACGATACCAAATAACCAATATAAGAGAGCATTGATCAGATGGAATATTAATATAAAAAGGAATATTTTTTTTATAAAGACTGTCGCCGAATAACTGAAGGACTCTCCTTGACGAAATAGGATACAAAAATTTCCCAGTTTTTTTCCTATAGCGCCGAATAATCGATAGGACCTCATTACTTAGAGATCACGCAACCTTTTTTTCTTTAATTATCACGATACAGAACAACTGAAATACTCTCGTCTGTTGAGGAAAATTATCTCAAATTCTCTCTTCCTTAACGAATGATCTCAATGACTTCATTAATTAGAGACTATATAACATTTTCATTTTATAAATCACGATACCGAACGACCGAAATTAATTCTGAAAATAGAATAATGATCTCCATCTCAGATTTTCTCTTCCCAATGAATGATCTCACTGACTTCATTAATTAGAGATCACGCAACATTTTCATTTCACGAATCACGGCACCGAACGACCGAAGTACTTTCTCATCGGTAAAAAGAAATGATCTCAAATTATCTCTTCCCCAACGAATGATCTCCTTCATCCCATTAATTAGAGATCACGCAACCTTTTTATATTTTATTTATCACGATACCTAACGACCGAAATTCTCTAATTAATTCTGGAAAAAAATGATCTCAATCTCAGATTATCTCTTCCCAACGAATGATCTCACTAATTCCATTAATTATTGATCACGCAACATTTTCATTTTATAAATCACGACACCGAACGGCCGAAATATCTTCATCTGTTAAGAAAAATTATCTCAAATGATTATCTCCTTCCAAACGAATGATCTCATCTGCGTCGAGATCAGACCGAGAAAAAACTTCAAGTTACGAAGATGGTGTTATTAACCTTTAATTGGATTTGTGATTGAAGATATTCCTAATGATCCAATTTGGTCATTAACGGCGGTCATTTGCATGCAAATGTCCGTCTCTAGATTACTTATTAAGACTTTTATTTATTTATTTATTTTTTATTTTTTTCATTATTGATAAGTGACTTCCAGAAGTGGTTTCTTGTTAGCAGGGAGAGGGCTGGTATGCTAAATGTATTGATTTCATTATTAATTTGGAAGTAATAATAATAATATTAATAACAATGGTAATATGTATTACATTTATTTTATTTATTAATATTTTGGAATAATAATAATAATAATAATAATAATAATAATAATAATAATAATAATAAAGGTAATGTATTACATTTAATTTTATTTATTAATATTTTGGAAATAATAATAATAATAATAATAATAATAATAATAATAATAATGTATTACATTTTTAATTTACTAATATTTTGGAAATAATAGTAATAATAATAATAATAATAATAAAGGTAATGTATTACATTAATTTCATTTACTAATATTTGGAAATAATAATAATAACAATAAAAAAAATTTACTTCATGAATAGTTTCTAAAATTAGTGATAATGCCAGTGAGGAAATAAAAGGTAGGTATAGGGCTTGTTTATTTATGACGATAAAGGATTAAAAACTACTGCTGCTGCTAGCGACTACTATATATATATCTGCAACTACTCACTCACTATACTACTACTTCAGCGCCAGAAACGCCAGACCACCAACAACTGGGCTAAATCAAGATTCATTATCTTCAAAAGTTAACTTCCGAACGATTCTCTCTCTCTCTCTCGCTCTCTCTCTCTGGCATTCCTCTCTCATTCCAAGCATTTTTTTTTTTTAAAGAATCACATCAAAGCAGTGGAGAGCTCAGCTCGGTCTCGAGAACTTCCGTACTAGAGCTTACTCCCCCCCCCCCCCCCCCCGTCCCGCCCCACCCTGGCACCCTCCCCAACTTGTTTTCATCTTGCGATGTATTCCAAGGGCTTAGAGAATGAAGGGGGAGGGGAAAGGTAGGGAGAGGGTAAAAGAAGAAAGAGAGAGGCGAGAATTTCGGTCACGAAAAATTTACCACTTCCCCACACTTTGTTTTCACTTGTGTTTATCCCAAGGAGTCGAGAGAGAGAGAGAGAGCATTATGCAATAACATTCTGTTGTACACAGCGTAAATTCTTTTTCTCTTGAGCTGAAGGTGAAGAGAGAGAAAGAGAGAAGATAGAGAGATAAGGGGAAAGGTCTCTACGTAATAACAGTCCCTAGGACACAGCATAAAACGCTCTCTCTCTCTCTCTCTCTCTCTCAGATGTTGACGATAGTGATTGTCTCCATTTTCATTCCTCTGTTGTTCAATGGCGCAAAACGTGGCATTTACTTTCATTTCTTTTTTAAAATTCTCTTTCTCCCCTCCAGATTGAATGGGACTCGGTCTATTGCTATGTTACACACATACATAGCCGTATGTATATATAATATACACCTACATACATACATACTACATATGTGTGTGTATGTGTGGAGAGAGAGAGAGAGAGAGAGAGAGAGAGAGAGAGAGAGAGAGAGAGAGCTGCAAACCGATTGCTGCCTTTGGTGGGACAAAAAGTTCTGATTTCTCCCCAAACAGAAAAACAGGACGATAGAGAGAGAGAGAGAGAGAGAGAGAGAGAGAGAGAGAGAGAGAGAGAGAGATGGTAACGACTCTGAGAAAAAAAAACACTAAAAAAAAAAACACACACAAAAGCCAAGCAAAAAGGGTAATTGTCGCAGCCTAAAGGAGATTATATACAATTTTCACCGATTAAATGTTTTTTTTTCCCGCTAATGTTTTTTCCCCTTTAATGACCCGACCTTAATGATGAAACCATAATTAGCTACGTCGTTACCAGGAGACAAAGAGAGCCCGGCTCTGAATTCGTGATAGATGGATACACGTGCAGTAAAAAAAAAAAACAAAAAAAAAAAAAATAACAATAAACATAAGCACTATTTGATGTATGTGGGTATGTATGCATATATGTATGTGTATATACACACACATATAGCATATGTATATATATATATATATTATATATATATTATACTATATATATATACATACATTATTTATGTTTATACATATTTAAATTACACATAAATTATACATAAATGTGTATAACTATGCATATATATAAATATATGCAGATATATGTATATATATATGTATATTATATATACTATATGGATACATCTATATATATATATATATATAATATATATATATATATATATATATATATATATATATATATATATAAGAAAATTCAGAAAGGAATAAATATATCATGCTCCTCAAATCCGTGACAGTAAATACGTGTTCCATGATTAAACGAGTACTGCTCCGGTATCACTAATTACGTAATTCTGGCCCTGACTTTCATTATTTTTAGAGCATAATTACCCCTGTTACGTATCTCTGCCCTGTCATCAGCGCCCGAATATCTTTGGCGGGTTTGGAACCTTACGATGATAAATTGTTATTGATGTTTATTTAGCAGTAAAAAAAAAAAATTAATCAGTAAGAGTCAACTCCAGATGTCTCTGGTCTAATGAAATCAACGAAATATTTTGATAACAAATTTCACATTTCAAAATTGACTTTTGACATTTATCATTTCTCCTAAAAATCATCAAATTGACGGATACCGAAGTTGTTTAAAAATGTAAAAATCTCGACATTTTATGAATATGAAAGCAACAGGTCTTATGCTTTTAGAAATAAGACAATGAATCACGAGAAGTATGTCTGTCTCTCTGTCTTTCTCTCTCTCTGCATTTAAAAAAAAAAAAGGACTTTCTCCCTTCCCCAGCGACCCTTTGATGTTTTGCGACGCCGCCAGGATAAACAAATCTGTCACTCAATCCGTCCATTTTGAGAACAGCCAATGACTTCGTGTCTTCAGCTGAAGGACCTGAATGGGATTCGATAGGAACCTAACGATTATAGAATTATATAGATATTACAGCGTCTATACAAACCGCATCTTCTATATAAACTATACGGAGCGTTTATAGATCCTATGACTCGTTGGTGATAATGCGGGGTACAGCCATGTCGTTTTGAAATACGAAAATAATCTTTGAATTCATTTTGTAACTGGCTTCTTAATATAAACTGATACATACAGACACAAATACACACAGACATACACACGCACAAACAGGTAGACAGAATGACAGACAGACACACACAAATATATATATATATATATATATATATATATATATATATATATATATATATATTGTATATATATGTATATATATATATATATATATATAGATTATATATATATTAATATTATATATATATATATATATATATATACACATATATATATCCTATATATATAGATATATATATATATATCACACACATTATATATATATATATATATATATATATATATATATATATATATATATATATATATTATATATATAAATGAACTGATCAACACACGAGCACGTGTTTTCACTGAAATAAATTTCTGGCTCACGTCAGGATCGAACCCAGTCTCTCTCTCTCTCTCTCTGCTCTCTCTCTCTCTCTCTCTCTCAAAAAAAAAAAAAAAAAAAAAAAAAAAAGTTCCAGTCTGAATACGAGTGGTAGGAGTAAAACCATGAACGTTATAAATCATAAATGCATCAAAGTTCATGAACATGTTAAGTCATTTATTTAAGTAGTCTAAAAAAAACACATAATATAATTATCAACGTTAACAACAATGAATGAAACCTAATTACACACTCATCACAATAATTCCACCTCCCTCATTTTAGGAATCACACTAATAATGACGAAAGGGACAGGTTCTTTTTTTTTTTTTTGCACATAATCTCGTCATTACTGACCGAGCATTCCATTTCCTCCCTCGTAGACGACGCGTGGAAATATAATCAGCTTACGGATTGCACTCTCGCGGACTGAATGGGAAATGCTTTCGAACGAGATCCATTACGTCGTTACATGACGCTGGCATTACGTTTTCCGCTGTAATGCCGCTCGCGTTGCTTCCTAGTTATTCTCCTGTAGGGAATAGCGATGCGTTCTTGAATTGTAATTTGGACAGGGTGAAGTGTAACGTATAATTCTGCTTCCTTCCTATTATTATAATTTATTATTATTGTTATTATAGAAATCCATACTATCATAATCATTCATTGCTGTCACACAATTCTTACAATATAAGATTTAAATAATAAAATCAATGCTTTATACGATAGGTATAAAATTATTTTTATGATGGTAATAATAATAATAATAATAATAATAATAATAATAATAATAGTAATAATAATAATAATTATTATTATTATTATTATTCATTCATTAACTACTGTCACACAACTCTTAAAACATACGATATAAATAATAAAATCAATGCCATATACGCCAGGTATTAAATAATTTTTATAATAATAATAGACTACTAGAGCGCCTATAGAGGTCATGATCAAATACAGAGTCAAAATTGGTGTGTATATTTGTATTTTACAGATAAGCTATGATACCATAGTCATCAAAGTCATTAACGATTTTCTCTCTCTCTCTCTTTCTTGAAGCAAGCGAGCTTTCGTCTGGAGCTGCCAGACATCCTCGGGCTGGGAAGCTGAGGGTGGACTGACCTTGGTGTGGTGTCCGTCCTCCTTATATTTGGAGTCGACAGCAGGGGGGTCTGCCCCATGCTGATCTCCTATTGGCTGGTGGCTGTAGGTCTTCGTTTTCATTGGTGGCTTGAGCCAGGTCTCAAGCCACTTTCTCCTAGTTGATGGTTGCGATGCTGCAGGTCCTGCAGCCGTCTAGACCTCCTCAGCGGCGCGGTAACGTTGATGGGCGTTATGCTACGCTGCGGGACGTCACGGCTAATTTGATTTTCGTTGGCTGCAGGAGTATCTCGTTCGGGGGCGCTGTCTTCCGTGGAGTTTCGTGATCGGTGGTGTCATTGTTGGTGGCTCAAGCCACTAATGAAAACGAAGACTTACCGCCACCAACCAATAGGAGATCAGCATGGGGCAGACCCCCTGCTGTCGACCCCAAATATAAGGAGGACGGACACCACACCAAGATCAGTCCACCCTCAGCTTCCCAGCCCGAGGAGGTCTGGCAGCTCCAGACGAAAGCTCGCTTGCTTCAATAAAGAGAGAGAGAGAAAATCGTTAATAAAAACAATAATAATGATAATTATTATTATTATTATTACTGGTATTAAGACGCTCATTTCCACACCTAATTTTCAAATATTCAAACAGCTCTTAAAACAGTCAACCTATATTTTCATTTACTTTCCCTTCATTATCATCATCATCATTCCCCGCATTATCATCACCATCATTAACCCAACCGCAAGCTCTCATTGTACCTCATTATAACTCACTTCAGCGAAAATATTAAAATCCACTCGCCAGTGACAACTGAGATCTCGACTCTGGAGAGAGAGAGAGAGAGAGAGAGAGAGAGAGAGAGTAAAAAATGTTGACAATTGAAGTCATTTATCTCGGCGAGAAAAGGAGGACGTCAACTTTAATTGCAGGCAATTTTGCTGCTGCCCGTCGCGAAGAGAGAGAGAGAGAGAGAGAGGAGAGAGAGAGAGAGAGAGAGAGAGAGTGGTGAAGGTTGGATAATTATAGAAGGATGAGAGAGAGAGAGAAAGAGAGTAGTGAAGTTTATTATAGAAGGATTAAATGCAGACAGAACAGAGAGAGAGAGAGTGGTGAAGTTCGTTAATTATAGAAGGATTAAATGCAAACAGAATAGAGAGAGAGAGAGGAGAGAGAGAGAGAGAGAGAGAGAGTGGTGAAGTTCGTAATTATAGAAGGATTAAATGCAAATAGAATGTGAAGAGAGAGAGAGAGAGAGAGAGAGAGAGAGAGAGAGAGAGAGAGAGAAGGTAATATTTGATTAGGTTTTTAAAAGAATGATACATAATACACAACGACAGAGAGATAAATTATTAGTTCATTGAAAGAATATTGTTTAACACATGTAAAGAGAGAGAGAGAGAGAGAGAGAGAGAGAGAGAGAGAGAGAAACATCAGAATCACAGGTCTGTCACACCTGGTCGAAAGGTGGGCGGTGTAGGAAGCAGTCATCACGATGTCTAATTGGTCTTTTGTGATAGACCTTCCTTCAAAGGAGCTTGTATGTTCAGGGGGGCGGAGAGGGGGGTGGAAGGAGAAGGTGGGGGTGTAAGGAGTATGGGTTAGGGGTTAAGGGTAGAGGGGAGGGATGTTAAAGGGAGAGAACCTTAAAGGGGACCTGTCTATGATGGCCTGTGTATGGCAAAGGGAATGTTTGTCCAGGGCGGCAAATTTGAATTGACTTGTAACTCTCTGTTAACGAAGACGAATGCGCGAGATTGTTCTCTCTCTCTCTCTCTCTCTCTCTCTCTCTCTCTCTCTCTCTCTCTCTCTCTCATGGTTCGTGTATTCGTGTTCCCTCCTCCTCCTCCTCCTCCTTCGAAAGCACACGAAATCCCCACATCAATCACAGCTCTGACTCTCAGTACAATGACTCGAACTTATTTCCAGTCTATGTAATTGTCATTCCACGGAGAGACTTTCGTTGTCATACTTAAGATTCTGAGTAAAAATTGAGGTCAGAGACAGTCTCGTCTTCTGCACATGATTTATTACAGAATAAAATAACAAGGAATAATAATAATAATAAAATAATAAATAATAATAATAATAATAATAATAATAATAATAATAATAATAATAAAGCATTATATTATCATTATTTAGGTCAGAGACAGTTTCGTCATCGCACGATTTATAACTGGGATAATTTAATAATATAAGATAATAATAATAATAATAACAAAGTATTACTATTATTATTATCAAATAATCCTCATACTAGCACGAGTCTTCAAATGGAGAAACAAATCAACAGGTATGTAAATTTACATATATTTCAGTTTAAAAACAGCAAAGATAGCTTTCGGGAATCTGTTCGGTCCCCCTTAGCTTTCGGAAATCTGTTTGGTTCCCCTTATCAATCTCAATTTGATTGATAAGGGGAACCGAACAGATTCCCGAAAGCTATCTTTGCTGTTTTTGAATTAAAATATATGTACATTTACATACCTGTGGATTTGTTTCTCCATTAGTATTATTATCAGGTTAGAGGCAGTTTCTTCTCCACATGATGCAGTACAGGAATAATAATAATATAATAATAATAATAATAATAATAATAATAATAATAATAATAATAATATTATCATCATTATTATTAATCTGTAACTGTATCTTTCTCTAAATATTATTAATTATACAGCAACAGCTGAGCTTAAATCTAACCATCATTATCATCACCTAAGCAGGTACAGCAATAAAATAATAATAATAATAATAATAATAATAATAATAAAATAATAATAATAATAATAATGTAATGTAGGCGACAGAGGACGCCAAAATTGAACGGCATCTGTGAAATACCACAGGAAAGGCCACTCTTTACCCTCATTAACAATTCGAACTGCAATTAACGATGGGTCATTATCATTAGTATTGTCTTAACGTCCTGAAAGCTACAGTTTCATTGATGCGTTCAGGCTTGTATTGGCCTTTCATTCTTCATTTATTTTTTCCCGTCTGTCCTTAATTAACTACACACACACACACACACACATATATATATATATATGTAAATAAATTCTTCTGTTAAAACAGGATACGTCTCAAGCATAAAAGGCCCATTAAAATCACTGGTTTATCAAGGTGGAAGTGTGTCCACCGAAACATAGTCCTAAGCTTTAAACAAGAGTGTTTTAACGGGCCTTTTATATTATGTATGTATATCTGTGTGTGTATAATATATATATATATACTATATATATATATATAATATATATATATATATATATAATAAATATATTCGATATGGCATACATTCATATATATATATATATATATATATATATATATATATTTATATATAAATATATATTTAATATATATATGTTATATATATAAAATAAATTAAATGCATAATGCATTACCGGCATCGCTGACCATAACTCTAGTCACGCCAATCTACATAAATCAATCAGTCACATAATATACGTATTAAGTAGCTCACGCACCGAGACATACACCCTAAAAAACAAACAAACAAACAAACAAAATACAAACAAACACACATACATGTACAAACAATGATGTCAATCCCTACCCTCCTTCACCAAATGATGTCAGTGAACGATTTCCTAGCTGTCAATGACATCATCTTCATCGCCATCTGGACTTCGTGATGTCATTTTATGAGGGAAGTTTTGCCTGAACGAATTTTGGCCAAAAGCCAAGCGCTGGGACCTATGAGTTCATTCTACGCCGAAAAGGAAACTGACAGTAAAAGATTTGAAAGGCGTAGCGGGAGGTAAACCTCGCAGCTGCACTTTGAAACAATTGTTAGAGAGGGTGAAAAGTCAAATGGAAGAGAATATGAACGGAGGTACAGTAAAAGGAATGAAAGCGGTTACAGCTAAGGCCCTTAAGTAACGCCTACAGTGTGCCACGTGAGGTGCACTTACGGCATTACCCTACCTATGATGTTAACTATATATTAATTCTTAACTAATAAGGTGAACCTTACATTAACTTATTCATTTAACGATGGAAAGTTATCTCGGCCGCTCTCGGATTAGTGACGTCATCTGGAATCGCTGATATCAGCGGGAATCAGTGTCGTCATCTGAAATTACTTATATCAGTGGGAATTAGTGACGTCATCAGGAATAAACGTTATCAGTGGGAATTAGTGACGTCATCAGGAATGACTGATATCAGTGGGCATTAGTCACGTCATCAAGAATGACTGATATCGGTAGGAATTAGTGACGTCATCAGGAATGACTGATATCGGTAGGAATTAGTGACGTCATCAGGAATGACCTGATATCGGTAGGAATTAGTGACGCCATCAGGAATTATTTATATCAGAGGAAATTAGTAACGTCATCAGGAATTATTATGTCAGAGGGAATTAGTGTTATCATCAGGAATTACTTATATCAGAGGGAAGTAGTGACGTCGTAATCACGAATCCTTACTTCGTCGGGAATAACTGATGCCATCAAGAATGATTTACTGCAAAGGGAATTAGTGACGTCACCAAGAATTCCTGACTTCATCAGGAAACACGAACGCTGTCGGGAATGCTACTGATCGAGATATTTATAGCCTAGTGTATAAGTTTATATATATATATATATATATATATATATATATATATATATATATATATATATATATATATATATATATAGATATATATATGTATGTGTGTGTGTGTGTGTTATGTTTGTGTGTGCCCGCGCGCGCGACGGAGGTGATTTCATGCGGATGCATCTTGTAACGAGCCATCGCTCAGCGCCAAAGTGTCTCCGAGACACTTTACGAAACGCGAATCTGGCAACCTTCGTCCCAATCTTCGGCTTCCGACTTCGGCTTCGAAAAAAAAAATATGACCCTTTCGTGTTATCGAATTTATTTACATTCTTTTTGCAAGAATGAAGTTAAAATCGTCATCAGATAATACATACCTTGGAGACCATTTGAAATAAGCCAGAATTGAAGAGGTATTCACAAGTGACCTCACACGTCACGCGCCGATTCGAACAACCGTCGCCGCTGACGGAATAGGGTCCTCCCTCCATCACTCCCAATGACAGTCATTGCCTTCATCGGATCAACAAGGTCGCTGTTGACTCAGGTTGGTATCGATTAAGGAAAGCGACAGTCGCCCACCACCGCCGCCGCCGCCGTCGCGCCTCTTCGGGAGCGACTATATAGGAGGCGTCGTCGCTACGGGTTGTCTGTCCCTGAAAGGTACAGAATATACACCGACAGAAGCGACAGTTTTTCATTTATTCATGCACAAGAGTCGAGGCTCTGCAATGGCGCGTCTCTCTGGGTCGGTTTTATGAATGTTTGTTTTTAGCTTCTGGGTATTTGGTTTAAATTCGTGATCGTGGAAGTTGGGGCTACACATACATCATACATACACACACACACACACACACACACACACACACACACACATATATATATATATATATATATATATATATATATATATATATATATATATCACTCATATCGGTAGAGTTTCAAATGAAAAAGAAAATGTACGTTCTTGGGTGATACTGAGAGAGAGAGAGAGAGAGAGAGAGAGAGAGAGAGAGAGAGAGAGAGAGAGAGCAATGTATTTCACCGTGGCTTTGTCCGTATTAATGACAGCCTTTTATCAGAGACAGGGAAGAAAATCTCCCCCTACCCCCCGACACACAGATTTTTAGATCACCCAGATTCGGCAGAAACAGAGAAACAAATTTTGTGAGAGCATTTCTCTCTCTCTCTCTCTCTCTCTCTCTCTCTCTCTCCATATTCTGTCTTCAATAAACACCTCTATAATTATCCGACTTCACTTCTCTCTCTCTCTCTCTCTCTCTCTCTCTCTCTCTCTCTCTCGTAAAGTGATAGGTTTCCTGCACGGCTCACAGCCCAAGGACGAGAGTTCAATTCCCAAGCCTGAAGGCTTTCCCTCAAATGTAAATTCTTTCTCTGGTGACCCAAGCAACGGTCATGTACCTGGTTGTTAGTCGCAGGTTGTGCGTTGTAGAGGCGGAAAACAAAGTGTCAGAAATTAGAAGAGAATGAGAGAAAAGAATAATAACAGGCGTGAATTATTATTAGTAACTAAATGCAGGAATGCAAACAACGAAATACTTCTCTCTCTCTCTCTCTCTCTCTCTCTGCATGTGTTAAACAATATTCTCTCAATGAACTAATAATTTATCTCTCTGCTGTTGTGCATTATGTATCATTCTTCCAAAAACCTAATCAAATAAATATTAGCTCTCTCTCTCTCTCTCTCTCTCTCTCTCTCTCTCTCTCTCTCCGTTGAACGCAGCAGAAAACACAAAAGAAAAATTGCTCGATTCTTCTTGCTCATTTTCTTAAGTAAACCCGAAGACCGAACGTAATTCCTTACAATCAAGCTACAATTCGGCAGATGCAAACATCCACCAACCTGTTTATTTGTTTGTCAACAAACCTGCTAGGCCAAACATTTGTCCCGGGAGCGGTTCATTCGTAATACCCTTATAATACCCCGGTCGAAAAACGCATCTGTTTGTGAATGAATCTGACCCTTCGGGTTTTAACGGTCTGAAACGGCTATTTTCGCCTCTATTATAGTTCGGGGGATATTAATGTCCCATACGCTAACAGTCCATTGCAGGCATGCGAGGGATTTGAAGCCATGAAGCGTAAGACCACCGAAATATATATTAATATTTTAGTAGAATTAGTATAAATTTCTAACGAGGCTACCCCCCCAAAAAAAAAAACATAGTGGGTATTTTTACCAAATTATCGATACATGAAATATGACCAAGTTTTATCTTTTCATACTTCTGTTAAAAGTTCAACTCTTTAATTTTCCAGCGGGATTAAAATTACTATATAAAATGGCTAAAGTTACTATATAGAATGGCTAAAGTTACTCCATAAAACGGCTATATAACCTGACGAATCGACGTCATACCTTTCTATCACCAGTAGTTCCACCACCAAAAAAAAATGCACTAGAAAAAATTCCGGAATACTAATATTTTTATGCACAAATCAACTGGAATATTTATAACCACATTTATATTAATTTCATCGGAAGCAAATTCTCACAACAGAAAAAAAAGAATAATATACCACGAGAGGAGAGTGAAAAAACATAAAACAAAAAACTTTCGTCATTGAAATAAAAAAATTTTAATGCACAAATAAATCGAGATATTTATAACCCTATTCATAATAAGAAATTAAATTTTAAAATTTTTGATGCACAAATCAACTGGGATATTCATAACCATATTTATAATAAGAAATTAAATTTTAATTTTAATGCACAAATCAACTGGAATATGTATAACCATATTCATGATAAGAATTTAAAAATAAATTTAATCCACAATCAAATGGAATATTTATAACCATATTTACAATAAGAAATTAAAAATTTTAATGTTCAAATCAACTGTAATATTTATAACCATATTTACAATAAGAAATTAAAATGAAAAAATTAATGCACAAATAAACTGGAATATGTATAACCATATTTATGATAAGAATTAAAAAAACTAATCCACAATCAACTGGAATATTTATAACCATATTTATAATAAGA
>NC_061092.1:5573382-5591102 GCF_015104395.2 Macrobrachium nipponense | reverse complement strand
GCTTAAAAACGATAAACATTATTATTTTTTTAAAAGGATTTAACACTTGCTATTTCCGCCTTGTAACTGAATACCCATCGAAAGAGGATTTCGAATTATTTTTTTTTTTGTTTTTTTCCCGTTTTTTTCGTCTAAACCCTAAATCCTTATCATTAACTGGGACTTTGGTTTGGGTACGTATGTATATTTCTTTTTTCTTTTTTTTTTGCCCTGAAAGGTTTATTCCATTTTTAGTGAATTTTGTTTTTTGACTTTTAATTTAATTTCATATTTTGAAGCGGGTTATGTTCGGATGGTGTTAGAATTATCAAGAATCTGCCTGGATACGTAACTGGACATTCACACACAGGTGTGTGTAGTATGTATATATATATATATATATATATATATATATATATATATATATATATATATATATATATATATATATATATATATATATATATATAAACTTTACCACCTCGCAGTAATCAAATAGTAAACGATATTAAATAAGAAATTGCATTGACCAAAAAATTAAAAAACTAATAAAAGTATCCCTATAGAGAAAAACGGGCTAAATTTTCACAAATTTAAAAATAACTAAAAAAAGCAGATATATATATATATAATAAAAAGAAGTAACGAATGAATAACAAAAAAAAAAAAGCAAAAGTATTTCATAAATGAATGAATAAACTAGATGAATACAGTAAGCTAATAAATAAACAAAGTATACATACACAGAATTTGACAAACAAATAAAAAATACCTTATACAGAGATACACGCTCAGAATTTCCGAAACCTTTATAAAAAAAAATAAAAAAAATCCCACCAAAAAGAGACATACAATAAAAAGAAGGGTTCTATATCAAGGCGAGTGAGTTAGACGGTTTTGGGACAACCTGAAACGTTGGGTTAATCCTGTAAAACATTTTATCGCTATCACTGACACCGTGTCACGGGGGGAGGGGGAGGGGGGGTTGGGGGGGGGGGTCTTGGTGGCGGTGAGTGGGTTGGGGGAATGGAAGGGTGGGGGCGTGGAGGCTAGGAGCCAAAAGAGGCTCCGAAAAGGATGGGCAAACTAACTTGTAGAGAGAAAGGGCAGGGAGACAGACAGACAGACAGACGGGTGTGGAGATACTAGGGCGGATATAAAGAGGTAACACTGGAGGAATTCTGTATGAGACTGGATTACATTAATTATATATTAAAATACATATATATATATATACCTATATATATATATATATATATATATATATATATATAGAATGGGAAAAAACATGATCACGAAGTATATAAAACGTGATGCTATGTATAAATAAAGGTTTTTGCCACGAAGGAAAAAATGATAACCTGCTTTCCATCCGTGACATATATATATATATATATATATAATATATATATATATATATATATATATATATATATATGATCTTCGGAAAAGGCCTCAAATAAATGATGAAAGATGCCGAGTCTCCAGAAGACCAAAGGTCTTAATTACTATTGACGACCGAGCTATTGATAGCTTCGAGCGGTCAAGGATCGGCGCCTTTTGATCTATATACAGAGAATATAATATATATAATATATATATATATATATTATATATAGTATATATATATATAATTGTCACGGATGGAAAGCAGGTTATCAACCACTTACATGTTTACAGAGACAGTGGGTCACAACGACGACCGAAAATCGATTCTGTAAATTATAATGAACAAAGTTGCTGACCCGACAATTTACTAGATCATTGGTAGCTACGCCTGTCCATGAAATGATTACTGCAATACTAATTATTTTTGCTATTACTGCAATATTATGTATTTTTGCAATTACGGCAACATCAAGTATTTTTGCTATTACTGCAATATTAAGTATTTTTGCAACTGCAATATTAAATATTTTTGCTATTACTGCAATACTATGTATTTTTGTAATTGCTGCAATATATACTAATTATTTTTGCTATTACTGCAATATCAAATATTTTAGCAATTACGGCAACATAAGTATTTTAGCGATTACGGCGACATTAAGTATTTTTGCTATTACTGCAATATTAAATATTTTAGCAATTACGGCAACACTAAGCGTTTTAGCAATTACGGCACCATTCAGTATTTTTGCTATTACTGCAACAGTAAGCATTTTTGCAATTACTGCAACATTAAGTATTTTTGCAATTACTGCAACATTAAGTATTTTAGCAATTACTGCATTGTTACGTACTTTGGCGATTACTGCAGTTTTAAGTATTTTAGCAATTACTGCAATATTAATTTTTGCTATTACTACAATACTAAGTATTTTTGCAATTACTGCAGCATTATTTTAGCAATTACGGCAACACTAAGGATTTTGCAATTACTGCAATATTAATTTAATGCAGTTCACTCTGTTGCTCTACGTCTCTAGCTTAAGATTCTGTAACAGCTATACGCGAAACTCATTAACCTAATATATATTGATTACTATGGAGTAAGGTAACATTTTGCATGTCAGGTGATGCACTAAACCTAAGCAGCCAAGTATGACCAAGTGTAACTAACACTGGTAAAATTACCTGGTAAAAAAAAAAAAAAAAAAAAAAAAAAGTTACCTTAACACTAAAATAGCCCATTCTAATTACTCACCATATCTAATGTTTTTCTTCAATATCTGCGATATTAATGTTATTATCAAATATTTTTCTTCAATACCTTCGATGTCAATGTTATTGAAGAGTATAAATGTCATTAAAGGTTAGTGGGACGCACGTGCTCTGCAATGATTTTCTTGATGGCAAAGAGCATGATTTAACGGTCTTCGTATATTTCAATACCATATTTCTAAATTTGGTAATCAAATATACGGAGACTTAACGATGCAATGCTCGGAATTATTGCGTTCGCCCGTGTTCTTTAGAATACTGCTTGTTCTAGCTCACCAAAATTCTTGCTCAAGATTTCTCGATCAAATCAGTGCTCAATGTTGTGGCTCAATATTGAGTACTGATTTGAGAGCCTTCCTTTTTTGCCTGTGTTCTCCAGACTTTTGCTCTATTTGGTTATTTTTTATAACGTTCTCCAGAACTTTTCTCTATTTTGTCATTTTTTGATAATGTTCTCCAGAACTGTGCCCTACTTTTTTCATTTTTTGTTAATGTTCTCCAGAACTTTGCTCTATTTTGTCTTCTGTCTATAATGTTCTACAGAAATTTGCTATGTTTTGTCAATTTTCAACAATGTTTTCCAGAATCTTGCTCTGTTTTGTCAATTTTCGACAATGTACTCCAGAATTTTGCTTTACTCTGTCACTGTCGACAATGTTTTCCAAAAATGGTGAACTCCAAAACTTTGCTTAATTTTGCCTTATTTTGCCAATGTTCCTAAAATTCTTTTTTTTTAGTCAATGTGCTCCAAAATTTTGCTCCATTTTGTTCATTTCCTATAATGTTCACCAAGAATGTTCTCCAAACTTTTCCTCTACTTTCTATTATTTCGACAATGTTCTCCATTTTCTCTGTATTTCCTTACTCGCCGACGGCCTGCCAAAACCACCTCTCTCTCTCTCTCTCTCTCTCTCTCTCTCTCTCTCTCCTCCATCCTCGAGAACCGTGCCCAGCGCAATCCTCCCGAACGGAGAGCCGTGCTTCCAGAAGTTCTTATCAAATAACGCCAGCGAATGTAAACAAAAGAAAACTCTCTGGAAAGGAAAGACTTACGTAATGCGCCTAGGTCGTCAACGCCGTTTTGACTGAGTTCTTGAGCCCCAAAGTGAGGAGTTTCAGTCTCTCTGCGCTTATCTCGTCTTCGCTTTTTCGTACCTCCTCCTCCTCCTCCTCCTCTTCTGCTTTCCTGTATTTTCAGCCTCTCTTGTGTTCGCTTTATTTTTCTCGTCTCTATTAATATTCTTCTTCTTCTTGAGAAAGAATCATAAGAGTGATTCTGTTCCCAGGTATCTTTACTCTTGGTTTGTTGCATATCTTACGCGGGTTTATGGAAAGTTTCTTGGCCAAAAATTCATTCTCTCGTTGTTTTGAACTTGCATGAATTCTGTGGAATTTATGAAGAATTCTTTGGTCTAAATAAAATTCTGTGGCGTTTAACATTTTGTCGAAGAGATTGAATCTTTAAAAATATGTTAGCGGCAGCGAAACACCACATGAAACATTCGGCCGACCCTCTAGAAACAATTGAAGTATTTTAAACATCAATTATTGCTATTTTTCTTAATGTGCAGTTGTTTCTATGGAATCATCCAAAAATCAGTAAGAAAGATAAGGATAAGAGATACCCTGCTGTCACAAATAAGGGTACAAAAACAATTGAAAACAAACGTTGTCTCAAGTTTTTCTATGGCTAAAATAGCACCAATTTCTATATTATCTCTGATTTTGCATCTTCTCCTAACTGACCCTGATTTTTCTACGGCCTGCTGTGAAGCAAGAGCCCGTGCCAGTACAAAACTGGCTTAGTCTAACTGACCCTGAAGCTTTATAGAGCAGTAATGGGAGTACAATTATTTAACTCGGACACTCAGGACCCTAGAATGATAAAAATAATTCCCTTAAAGCTTCTAGTTTTAACTAGAGGCTTGATACTGCACCCCACCCAATACCAGTTCCTCAAAATCCTATTTCAAACGAAGTTAGCATTCTAACTGCGTTTGGTATACACTATATCCCACCCAATGCAATTCCCCCAAGATCCTATTCCAAACGAATAGGATATTTCTTCTTCATTACACCGCGGAAGAACTATCCAATACAAGGGCTCCCAAAACCTTATTTGAAACAAAGAATAGAATATTTTTATTTACTACACCGCAGAAACCTCATCCAATACAAGGTTTCCCAAAGTCTCATTTCAAACAAAGAATAGAATCAATATTTTTTATTTTTCTTTTTAGTGATAACAATTCGGAAACTAACGACCCAACAGAACCAATGTTTTCTGTTTTTTTTTTTTTTGAGAGAGAGAGAGAGAGAGAAATAACACTGGGAACTAACGTTCCCAAATCGCCTCAAATTCGGCAATAAAAACCCCCTTTGCGGACGGATCGAGTGAGTGACCGTCTGCCAGAGTGCATGGTGCGTGGTGTGTGTGCGTGTGTGTGTTGTGTGTGTGTACGTATGTCCGTCCATGTCCTCTCCCCAATTGAAATTGCAATTAACTCCCGGACGTTAGGGGCCACCCGGACGCTGCTAGAGGCCATCCCCTTGTTTATATTCTGACGGATTCATCGCCCATTGGGCCTGGGCAACGGCCGGCAGGCAGGTCCTCTCGGAGCGACTCCTCCCGAGAGCGTATGCAACAGGAGGGACACTCGGTCCTTCGGGAGTTGCCCGCCCAAGATAAATAAACAGTGAGGTTTACTTTGGGCGATGGCTGGCGACCGGTGGATTGGAATATTCTGCTCAGAGAGAGAGAGAGAGAGAGAGGAAGGGGGGTGGGGGGGGGGGGGGGGGGGGGGGGGGGGGTGGGGGGGGGGGGGGGGGGAGCTTGGAGATCCTACTCATTCACGCCGAGGCGCATTGCAGCCGATTAACGTGAGCGTGGGATTGCAAGGTTTTTGTTTTTGAGAGAGAGAGAGAGAGAGAGAGAGAGAGAGAGAGAGAGAGAGCTTAAATGACTTTATACGAAGAGTCTTTTGTTGTGACCGACGAGGAACCAAAATATCCTGGGAATATGCACCCATTCATTTCAATAGTTGAACATAAGATTTTGTTTTTCTCCCTGTCTCTCTTGTAAATAACGTTAACACACATAAATAGACTTACACACACACACACACACACACACACACACACACACATATATATATATATATATATATATAGATATATATATATAGAGAGAGAGAGAGAGAGAGAGAGAGGAGAGAGAGAGAGAGATTTTGGAAATGTCCTCTAAAAAAAAATCACTAAGAGACGAAAATTTAAACGAGCTGAAGACGACTTTAATGTAAATACATGCTTATCTGAACAGAATACAGTGGATCCATATACTCCAAAGACTAGTATATAATAATTTAAAAAAAAATACAGCAAAAGAAATGAAATAAAACCCCATTTGTTTCCCTCGCCTTCCAACAGATCCAGCGAGTCTACATTACAAGGAGCCATGTGTTTCATTTAAGAACGGTTCCCCTTCAGAAATGGGTCCACTTTTTTTAATGTTTTATACGCAGTGGGGAGGGGAGGTGGGTTTGGAAGGGTGGTTGAAGGGGGAGGCGCAAGGGTGGCAAAGGATTAATGTTCACTATATGTGTTGTTTGTGGTCCTTTTAAGTACTGAGCAACTGTGTCGCGAATTCCACGAAAAGACTTTTGCACTTGGTGGCCTACTTCTTCTAAAGTTCAGTCAGACTTTAATTTTAAGAAATGTCTCTTTAGTTGAATAATAATTCGTCTAATTCTTCTAAAGTTCAGACAGATTTTAACTTTAAAAAAGGTCTCGTGGACTGAATAATAATTTGTCAAATTCTTCTAAAGTTCAGACAGATTTTACTACAAAAGAAAGATCTCGTTGACTGAATAATAATTTGCCTAATTCTCCTAAAGTTCAGAACATAGTTTTAAGAAACTTTTAAGAAATGACTAAAGACAATAATGTGTAGTTAAACTGGCGTCGTTATGTCTGAATAATCATGAATCAAATAAGAAAATCATATAGCTATCATGTACGAGATAAAGCGTCGGAAAAAAAATTGTCAGACATTCAGAATTTCATTTTAATAAATTCATAATTAATTGGGGGAGGATTCAACTAGCGTCTTCACGTCTGGATAAGGAATAAAATGAGCAAATAATTGTAACTCTCATGTCTGTGACAGTCAAGGAATTCCTTTTAGGGGAAAAATAAATTCTATTCAGCTCGCCCAAAAGGTTTTATGTGGAAGTTTATGACAAAATGCTGGTTATAGGAAGAGGCGACAGCATCTGTCAGACTAACTGTCTGCCTGTCTTGTATGTCTGCCTGACTTGTCTGTCTGTCTGTCTGCTGCCTCGGTCTATGGCTTGTTGAAAGTGGGCGGGGGGGGGGGGGGGGGGGGGGGGGGGGGGGGGTAATATATCATGATAACAGGTCCCATTCTGTCGGCTTTTCAGATATCTTGCGAGACTTGACGTTGTATGTGCAGTGGCTGTGAGGACACAAACGCCTCTCTCTCTCTCTCTCTCTCTCTCTCTCTCGGTTATTTTTTATTTCCTTTTTCCTGCCTCTTTCCATGCTCTCTCTCTCTCTCTTTCAGTTATTTTTTATTTCCTTTTTCTGCTTCTCTCTCTCTCTCTCTCTCTCTCTCTCCGATATGAGCTGACGTCCATAACCAACCAACCAACCAACAGACGATATACGATCTGCGCAGCCATAAATGCGCTCACTGGGCCCTGCCAGCCACAGAAGAGGCTCGCAATTTCCACGGGATATTTGCATATGAACCATTAGCGAGTCCTGCGCTGGATAATGCGACATGTACTTTTCATGGGGGGGGGGGGGGGGGAAGTCGGAATGATACTCCCTGAAACAAGGCACAGGGAATAGAGTCAACTCTAATAACGTTCGGCGTATTTCTGTTCTCGTCTCCTCTACTTCTTCGGCTAGACGGAAGAGGATTTGCGAAGAGGGGGGGGGGGGGGGGTGAGAGAAAGTAGGTGAACTTCGTGGTTGTAGTGAGCTCTCTCTCTCTCTCTCTCTCTCTCCTCTCTCACTCCTGTGATAGCCGGATTGTTTATTTTTTTAATACTGCTCTCTCCCTCTTTCTTAGGCCTATTTTCTGTTTATTTTTCAGCATTGATTGGAGCTTGCTCTTCTCTCTCTCTCTCTCTCTCTCTCTCTCTCCTCTCCTATCTCTTCTCTCTCTCTCAAAATAGTTCTGTTTCCTCTCTCTTCTCTATGGGTACTTGGGTATCGTTCCTTCATACACTTCTCTCTCTCTCTCTCTCTCTCTCTCTCTCTCTCTCTCTCTCTCTCTCTTTCTCATTTTTGTTTAGTTTATATGTCTTCTGTCCCTTTCTCTCTCAATTATTTGTGGTTTCCTGTCTCTCTCTCTCTCTCTCTCATTTGTTTAGTTCATACGTCTGCTGTCTCTTTCTCTCTGTTATTTTTTGTTTCCGTCTGTCTATTTCTATCTACACACACTCTCTCTCTCTCACACTCTCTCTCATTTTTGTTTAGTTTATATGTCTGCTGTCCCTTTCTCCCTATCAATTATTTGTGGTTTCCTGTCTCTCTCTCATTTGTTTAGGTTATACGTCTGCTATCTCTTTCTCCGTTATTTTTGTTTTCCGTATCTATTTCTATCTACTCTCTCTCTCTCTCCTCTCTCTCTCTCTCTCTAGCAGCAAGTACTTCCTTCCTCCCAATTTCGAGTGTTCCTTCCCTGGCCTTTCCTCTGGGCCATCGCAAAAGGGGAACAAACAATGCGGCCATGAATTATGTCCTCTGAGGTGGAAGGGTTCTCCGCATGCAATGGGAATTTATGGCGTCGGCTTTCTTCTTACCCTTCGCCAAGTATAATAATCTGGTGGTAATGTTTCTCACTTCATTTTGGGTTTTTTTTTGTGTTGTTTCTATTTTTATTTTTTTTAAATTTTGTTAGGGTTCTTCTTTACCAGCTCCTGTTGGTAGTTAATGGTGGTCTGTTGTCGAGAGCGCTTTTTCACAGACTATTTGAGATTGTCTGTTAAAATGTTAAAAGCGTATAATAATCTGGTAATGTTTCTCAATTCATTTTGGGATTTTTTTTTGTGTTGTTTCTATTTTTTCCATTTTTATGTAAGGGTTCTCCTTTACCAGTTCATGTTGGCAGTTAATAGCATGTGGTCTGTCGTCGAGAGCGGTTTTTCACAGACTATTTGAGATTGTCTGTTAAGAGCGAGTATAAAAATCTAGTAATGTTTCTCAGTTTTTTTTATGTAAGGGTTCTGCTTTACCAATTCCTGTTGTTAGATAATGGTGGTCTGTCGTCGAGAGCGCTTTTTCACAGACTATTTGAGATTGTCTGTTGAAAGCGAATACGATAAAAAGATAATCTCGTAATGTTTCTAGTTTAGTTTTAGGTTTGTTGTGTTTTTTTATTTTTATTTATTTATTATAACTTTTTTAATTGTTAGGTTCCTCAGTGACCAGGTTCCAGTTAGCTGTTAAAAACAATCATTAACACTGCCGCTAATAAACCTATACGCTAACTAACGACGACATACCTCAATTCAACTTTGTAATCGTCTTAAGCAAATCCTAACCATATCTCCTACGAACAGCATCCGCGCCTTGGAATTGGTAATGAGCTCGGTGGTAATGAAGTCACGACCCCCCAAAAGGGGAATATAATGAAGTCTCAACACTAGAGGGTTTTAAGTGTCATCAACCAATCGAATAATGTTGACAACATTACTGAGGCATTCCAAGGTCGTTCCAATTTTGGTTGAGTCAGCGTAGTGTTGTTGCAGATTAATTCAGTGGCTATATTATGAGAGAGAGAGAGAGAGAATATTAAGTTGTTTTGAATATAGAATTTAGGCCAGAGCCAAGGACTGGGAGCTATGAGATCATTCAGCGCTGAAATGGAAATTGACAGTAAAAGGTTTGAAAGGTGTAACAGGAGGAAAACCTCTAAGAAGTTGCACTATGAATAAAGAATTAGGAGAGGGTGGAAAGTAAGATGAAGAAAGAGAATATGAAATGAGGTACAATAAAAGGGACGGAAGTTGTTGCAGCTAGGGGCCGAAGGCACGCTGCAAAGTACCTTAAGTAATGCCTACAGTGCGAGAGAATGTTAAGATATAAAATTCCTAATTTGATTCCTATATTAACTATACATACATAATAAATCTAGTGTTATTTTCCTTTCCAGGTTAATAAAATTTGACCTCCATGCAAACAAGAGAGTGAAAAACGCCGTGAACTAAAATGTCTACCCAAAAATGACACTGTTGTCTGTGTAATGTGACCCGTGATGACCTCAAAGACGATGCTGGTCAAAACTAGGCCTAGTGACTCCTCCAGTCAGTGGTAGGAGCGTCCGACAACCCCACCCCACCCTGGTCGAGCAACTCCTCCCGCGGAAGGCGCTGCAGGGCGTCGGCATGCACCTCCCACGCCGCCTCTGCAGCCTCGTCGGGATCTTCTGCGTCTCCCTGTGCTGCCTCTTCTACGTCGCCGACTACTACGACTACTACTACGCCCGCACGGCGGCGCTGAGCAAGCCGCCCCAGTCGTCGTCGCTGGAGGATGACGAGGGCGGCGGCGGCGGCGGCGGAGGTGGCGTCGAGGAGCCGCGGATCCTGCCGGTGTCCTACGTCGACCTGCAGGAGAACAACAACCTGACGGCCGACCCGTTGGACTGGAAGGACCGGCAGAGGCTGAAGTTGGCCCAGAGGGCGGCGCGCGACAAGAGACGGAAGAAGTGCAGGAAGCGGATCAATGGGAAATGCAGGAAGCTTCAGACGGAGCGGGACCTGCAGTTCTACGAAGAGGGGGAGGAGGAGGAGGAGGAGGCAGAAGAAGAAGAAGAAGAAGGACGAGGAGTAGGAGTAGGAGGAGGAGGAGGAGGAACAGGGATGGAAGAGAAGAGCAGCCTTCCAGCGGTGGTCGTCGATGAAGGCAGTTACAATAGCCTGGAAAATGGTTCGCTGGAAGTGTCCCCCGTCTGGAGCGAGTTCGCTGATAGAGGATACACTATTGTCGGTGAGTTGAGCTCAGTCTTCTTCTTCTTCTTCTTTTATCTCTTCTTTTAAATTATTTCTTTCCAGTGTCTTTTATTTCCCAAAAGAGGCAGTTTTATCTTAGTTTCTCATAAATTCTTCTTAAATTGTAGTGGGGATTTCTTTCTTTATTAAATGAAATTGATTGTATACAATCTAGGTAAGTATAATTTAGTCTCTCTTTTTCTCTTTCCACGTTCGTCTTATAGAAGTGTCGTTCCAAAGACAATTTACATTAATCATCTCTTTACTACATTTCTAATTGCATAAACTGACATCATGCAATGTCCTTGCTATTACACAGTACAAACGTTTCTGACATTTGTAAATCCTTTGATGCAATAAAAAGTTTTTAGTATTTTAACGCATACACCGTAACTTACAATCTATGATATTTACCATTTTTCAAATCAGTAATTACTCATAATTAATTTTTCGCTCTTGTCAGGTGAATATGCAAAGACTCTTCCTCTTCCATGTACAAATAATGCCTGGGGTCTTTTTTTTAAATGTCTTCATTGGGTGGAACGGAGAGGAAAGAATGCCGGGGAACAATCACCAAGAAAACTATTACCTACGGTCCACTTCCTACGCCCAGGAACAACGAGCTCGGATTGAAATCGATAGCTCCCACTTAAGTTTATGAAAACCTAGTGACAATGTACCCCCCGCCACATCCTCCTGACAAGTTTCCTTTCGTCCAGTGTCCCTTGTTCAAATATGTCTTGTCTGCAACATCTTCTGAAACGTCTTGTTGAAATTTTTCTGCAAAATCCTTTGCTATATTGAACATTTTTCCTTCTCTGCAACATGGTATGGCCTACGTCTAACAGCTTTTCCTTTAGCAACGTCCTAATGCCTATAAGCCCTGAAACTATTTTTGATATAACGACCTTTGGCCTATGTCCTAGGGCCTAGGTCTAACGATTTTTTTTTCAGAAAGACCTAACTAAGCCTAACGTTTGTTTAGGAGCCGGGTTTTCAGCTGAATTAAGAGGATTACGATGTTGACATTGAATGTGGACAGCATTAGAAACTTGGACGTTATGACCGTTCTTACAGTTAAATAAAGAATATTACGATGATGATAATGTTTAACGTACTGTAGGGTATTAAAAAGATGATGAAATAAGTAAATTTAAAAAAAAGTTGAGCATTAATCCTGAAAGATAATAAAATTTAACGTTAGTTAAGCGCGAAAACCTTACCTTTCACTTAATCCTACAGTTAAATACAAACGCCAATTAAAATGTGAAAAATACCAAACGCTAATTAGCCGCTGAGTTGAAAACAGACGAAGCTGCTCAAGATATAACCTCAGGTATTCGTAAGTTGTAAACAATCTCGAGGTTGCGTACAAATTGCCCTGCTGATGTTCCCCATTAAGACGAGAGTGTTGAAGAGATCTTACAAATATTTACAGGCATTCCAAACATCTAAAAGCATTCCAAACATTTAAAACCATTCCAGGGATTTATAGACATTCCAAACATTTACAGCTATTTTCAACCATTCATAAACAAGCCGAACATTTATAACCACTACCACTACACACATTTATAAACATTCCAAACGTTTACAACCATTTCCAAACATCTATAGATATTCCAAACATTTATGCATAATCCAAATACTTATAAATATTCTAAACACGTATAGCCTTTACAAACATTTACAACCATTTCTGACATGAATAAACATACCAAATATTTTTAACTCTTTTCAAACGTTTATAGATATTCCAAAATATTTATAGTCATTACAACCATTTATAACCATTTCAAGACATTTATGAGCATTCCAAACATTTATAACAACTTCCAAACATTTTTAGACATTCCAAACATTTATAACCATTCCAAGCACTTATAACTTCAGTAAAATTAATTCAAAAGGTTGAGGCTACATTTATAATAATTTCCAAACATTTATAACCATTTCAAACATTTATAACTTCAGCAAAATTAGGTCAATAGGTTGAAGCTACATTTATAATAATTTCCAAACATTTATAACTTCAGCAAAATTAGGTCAATAGGTTGAAGCTACTTTTATAATAATTTCCAAACATTTATAACTTCAGTAAAATTAGGTCAATAGGTTGAAGCTTCATTTATAATAATTTCCAAACATTTATAACCATTCCAAACATTCATAACTTCAGTAAAATTTGGTCAATAGTTGAAGCTACATTTATAATAATTTCCAAACATTTATAACCATTCCAAACATTCATAACTTCAGCAAAATTAGGTCAATAGGTTGAAGCTACATTTATAAAAATTTCCTAACATTTATAACCTTTCCAGACATTCATAACTTCAGTAAAATTAGGTTAATAGGTTGAGACTACATTTATAAAAATTTCCAAACATTTATAACCTTTCCAAACATTTATAACTTCAGTAAAATTAGGTCAATAGGTTGAGGCTTCGTCAATCTTGATAACAATAATGAATCATAATCTATTTGTGGTTTATGGGTGGTTCCAATCACAAACGGCCTGGGACGCGCCATGACGTCACCAACAATCAGTTCCGCATGGTCGGGGTATCTGTGAAAAATAAAATGCTGCCTCGACGTTTCTGATGCCCAATCAAAATGTCTGCTGGCACTTGTGGTATGTCGTACCCAAAGGGAATACCAACTTCTACAGCCACGTTCTGTTAGATGCCAATATCACGAACCGTTTTGTGTTTTCGAGGTGCGTTCACTGCACCACTCGAAAGTAACTGTGATATTTAAAAAAAAAACAATACTTATATTCATCAACGATAAAATTGCTTTGCTGATCATTGGTGTCTAGTTTGGGATGGGAATTATCTTGAAGATAAATAGTCTATCTTTAAGCTATATCTTGAAGGCAACTTGAAGAAAATTACTCATTATCATTAACTAGGAGATCAGTAGTTTAACAAGAGAGATTTGAATGATATATATATATATATATATATATATATATATATATATATATATATATATAGATTATATATATACATATGCATATATATATATATACAGATATATATATACATATATATATAGATATATTATATATATATATATATATATATATATAGAGAGAGAGAGAGAGAGAGAGAGAGAGAGAGAGAGAGAGAGAGAGAGAGAGAGAGAGCAGGGACTGACCCACTAACAATAGCAATGAAAAAGGGAATTAATACCAGTAATGCATTGAAAAGCTTCGTTAACATATGAGACAAAGTCACGGACATTATAAATTTCTATAATAATAATAATAATAATAATAATAATAATAATAATAATAATAATAATAATAATAATAATAATAATAATATACGAACAACGTATATTTACCATTGCGATCTACCGGGTTACAAGCCATAAAACACAAAACACAAACATCAGTAGGCGACAAAGGAATGATCCTCCACCCCCTAACCGAACGGAACGAAGACGCCGGGCGTAACAAAGGAAGCGTCATGGCAACGTTCATTACGAATTTACGGCCCACTTAATGCCACTGAACGCGTCTACGGACGCACAAACATAAGCGGGTGACGACGAATACTGTGTGACTGGAACCGGAAGTTGCCATAGTGGAAGATTGGAAGATATGATTTAGCTGAATCTGTGCTTTGTCGAGAAATAGTAATAATAATAATAATAATAATAATAATAATAATAATAATAATAATAATATATTATTATTATTATTCTTATTATTATTATTATTATTATTATTATTATTATTATTAACTATGGAAGTCACAATCGGTTCGATTGTTTTAACCTCCTAGCATTCTGTTCGGTACATATTAATCCCTAATGATTATGCATGATCTCTCTCTCTCTCTCTCTCTCTCTCTCTCTCTTTCATTCTTTCCGTAATCTCGAAAAAGAATATTTTGGGAATTAGAAAACGCTTGGAAACGTTTACCTAAACCTATAAACTGTCAAATTATAATTCATCTATATACATACTTTATTATTATTATTATCATTATTATTATTATTTTTTTTTTTTTTTTTTTTTTTTTTGCTCTATCACAGTCCTCCAATTCGACTGGGTGGTATTTATAGTGTGGGGTTCCGTTGCATCCTGCCTCCTTAGGAGTCCATCACTTTTCTTACTATGTGTGCCGTTTCTAGGATCACACTCTTCTGCATGAGACCTGGAGCTACTTCAGCCTCTAGTTTTTCTAGATTCCTTTTCAGGGATCTTGGGATCGTGCCTAGTGCTCCTATGATTATGGGTACGATTTCACTGGATATCCCATATCCTTCTTATTTCTATTTTCAGATCTTGATACTTATCCATTTTTTCCCTCTCTTTCTCTTCAACTCTTGGTGTCCCATGGTATTGCGACATCAATGAGTGATACTTTCTTCTTGACTTTGTCAATCAACGTCACGTCTGGTCTATTTGCACGTATCACCCTATCCGTTCTGATACCATAGTCCAGAGGATCTTTGCCTGATCGTTTTCTATCACTCCCTCAGGTTGGTGCTCGTACCACTTATTACTGCAAGTAGCTGATGTTTCTTGCACAGGCTCCAGTGGAGGGCTTTTGCCACTGAATCATGCCTCTTTTTGTACTGGTTCTGTGCAAGTGCCGGGCATTCACTTGCTATAATGGTGGTATGGTTTCATTTTTCGTATTGCACTTCCTACATATGGGAGAGATGTTATTTCCGTCTATCGTACTTTGAACATATCTGGTTCTTAGGCCTGATCTTGTGCCGCTGTATCATTCCTTCAGTTTCCTTCTTTAGCTCTACCCCTCTGTAGCCATTGCCAATTGTCATCGCTGGCTAGTTCTTTAGTCTGTCTCATGTATTGTCCGTGCATTGGCTTGTTGTGCCAGTCCTCTGTTCTTTCTGTCTTTCTCCTGTCTCTGTATATTTCTGGGTCTTCGTCTACTTTTATTAGTCCTTCTTCCCATGCACTCTTTAGCCACTCGTCTTCACTGGTTTTCAGATATTGCCCCAGTGCTCTGTTTTCAATGTTGACGCAGTCCTCTATAACTTAGTAGTCCTCTCCCTCCTTCCTTTCGTGTTATGTATAGTCTGTCCGTATTTGCTCTTGGGTGTAGTGCCTTGTGTATTGTCATTTGTTTCCTGGTTTTCTGATCTATGCTGCGGAGTTCTGCCTTCGTCCATTCCACTATTCCTGCGCTGTATCTGATTACTGGCACTGCCATGTGTTTATTATTATTATTATTATTATTATTATTATTATTATTATTATTATTTGCAGAATGGCAAATAGTATTATTAGTATTATCATTTCGGATACAATGTGGAAAAGATGATGATGATTATTGTTATTATAATTAGTATTATCATTGTAATCGTTCGTAAGCGTTTATATGAAAATAAATTAAATACACACTATATATATATATATATATATATATATATATATATATATATATATATATATACACATTAATTCGAGATTTAACCTCCACACTGAGTTCGCTAGAGACTGATCTAACTTTCACAATCTTTTTGGATCTCTCTCTCTCTCTCTCTCTCTCTCTCTCTCTCTCTCTCTCTCTCTCTATATATAATATATATATATATATATATATATATATATATATATATATATATATATATACACTATAACACAGGACAAGACATACACGTAATATATACCAATTTACCTGTAAGACAAAAAATACCCCCCCATTCCCCCCCGGAATTTCTTTTTTTTTCTCGTGATAATTTCCGTGGCAGACATGCTTTCAAAAAAAAAAAAAGGGGGGGGGGGTGTGCAGGGAGAGTTCTAGCTGCCACCGGCGCGTTGGCAGCCGGGAATGCTTGAATAATTACTCGAATCCATTATGAATAATGCAGTCGGGAAACGGGGGTGGGGAAGGGGTGGGGGGTGGGGGAGCTTGACTGCCAAAGTAAATATTCGCTGAATAATGCAAATTATTTAATTGAACTCTCGTGATTCAACAATTCTGTGTTTTTCTTTTTTCATTCCTCTCTCTCTCTCTCTCTCTCTCTCCGGGGTAATTTATGCATGATCATGTATTCTTCCATATGAACATTCACGCATGCATAGTTATTAGTGTTTGTGCTCTCTCTCTCTCTCTCTCTCTCTCTCTCTGTAATAATAATATTCAATATAATGGAATTCCGTATATGAACCTAACAATGCCTGTATAGTTTTATTTGTACTATACTAGTGTATATCCTCTCTCTCTCTCTCTCTCTCTCTCTCTCTCTCTCTCTCTCTCTCTCTCTCTCTCTCTCTCTGTAATAATCTATTCAATATAATGTAATTCCGTATATGAACATACATGCATGTATAGTTTTAATTGTACTATTACTTGTAGTATTATGCTTCTCTCTCTCTCTCTCTCTCTCTCTCTCTCATCTCTCCTCTCTCTCTCTCTCTGTAATAATCTATTCAATATAATGTAATTCCGTATATGAACATACATGCATGTATAGTTTTAATTGTACTATACTAGTGTATATGCTCTCTCTCTCTCTCTCTCTCTCTCTCTCTCTCTCTCTCTCTCTCTCTCTCTTTCTTACATTTATAAAGATATGCCAACAAGTATCTTAATAATGATACATTTGTCGAGAAAGAACCACATTTATCACAATGATGTATCTAAAATAATCACATTTATCACAATGATGTATCTAAAAAAAAAACAAATACGTCACGATGATGTATCTACAATAAACCAAATATGTTACAATGATGTATCTAAAAAAAAAATTTGTCACAATGATGTAGTATCTAAAATAAACCAAATATGTCACAATGATGTATCTAAAAAACCAAATATATCACAATGATGTATCTAAAAAAAAAATATGTCACAATGATGTATCTAAAATAAACCAAATATATCACAATGATGTATCTAAAAAAAACAAATATGTCACAATGATGTATCTAAAATAAACCAAATATGTCACAATGATGTATCTAAAAAAAAAACAAATATATCACAATGATGTATCATCCATTTGTCAAGAAAGACACACATGTATCACAACGTTCAATTGTATACCATCTGTCTCTGTTTTGAC
>NC_061092.1:5555882-5565882 GCF_015104395.2 Macrobrachium nipponense | reverse complement strand
TACGTAAATGGAACTAAATACTAAGTAAAACATTAACAAATATTAAATCAATGTATGAATAAATTTTAGTTCCTGCATTACAAAACCTTCATCTACTGAGCGAGAAAATGGTGTGGCTATTCGAAGCCTGTTTAAAAAAAAAAAAGAAAGGCAGACCAGATACGAAAAAAAATCCAATTCGAAATAAAAAAAAAAAACGAAAAAAAAAGTCACAGATCCTTTGACTTTATTTTATTTTTAAATTCGGCACCGAAATGAAATTGCTCTTCCTGAGGATTCCGCGCATAAAAAAACGAAAAAAAAAATCGCAACTGTTTCCGTAGGATGTACGAGTAGTATACAAAAAGCGAATCAATTTTTCTTCTTGCAAAAACAAAACACGCTTTATTTTTTCCTCCCTCTCGCTGACAAAGATTTTTTTTTTCCTTCGTTTATTTTTTCCCACCTCAATTCGAAAGCGTGAAGTGGGCCGGTGATGAAATAGAATCCCAAAATCAACGCTGGAGAGACCTCAGTCACAATATATAATGGTTTAACATTTTTCACTTACTCGGGCAGTAAGCCTACAAACTATTTTGTTAGTTAGTTGTTGTTGTTGTTTTGCTGTTGTTGTTCTTATTGTGGGGGGGGGGGGGGGGGGGGGGTAGGAAAGCCCCATGAAAAAGCCTAAAAGCTGTTTCGCGTTGAGTTAAAGGAACAGGAATTTCAGGATAGGATATTGATGATTTATCTATCAGAATGAAAATGTAAAAAAATAAATAATGCGCATGTTAAACAGTACATACAAATTATTTCTAATAAGATATAGCGTAATTATTTAAATTCTCGTTAGTGAAACGACGCGCTATTTGACCGTAGACTTTATCACTCGCCTCGAGTGAGCTGGAGGTCGGGTCACACCTTGTTTTGTAATACTGTCCGGTTTCATACTACTTGATCTGATATTTCCGCGCATCAATATCAATAGGATTAATAGATTTCTGATTCGTAACCTCTTTGGTTTATATCGCAAGGTTTTTAATAATACCAGATTCACAATACTCACGGGAGACACGGCTAAGAAATTGGATGGAAAATGATATGGTTTTATTTTGTAAGAAGCTGGTGACTTATTCATCTGGATTTATCTCTAATCTCCAACTGATTCTTTGTTTTGTTTTGTATTTATGTCATGATAAGCGTGAACGGATGATGCTAAAATCCCACACACACACACACACACACATACACACACGAAACCCGCAAGATAGCAATTAAAATGTCCTTCGTGTAGGATATTAAGAGAATCAAATATCCGAAAATTAAACGAAATAAGAGGTTAAAAAAGGGTAAATAGTAAAATTACAGAATGAATCAGGGTTAATTGAGTACCTGGAGATGAACTGGGGCCTCTCTCACACAAGGTCGTGAAAAAGATAGAGAATGGGAGTGGGCAAACAATTCTCATAGGGACCTTTAATATCTTTGTTTTCTTTTATGGCCACCTACCAGTTTGTTTGTTTGTTTGTATGGTGTTTTTACGTTGCATGGAACCGGTAGTGATTCAGCAACGGGACCAACGGCTTGACGTGACTTCCGAACCACGTCGAGAGTGAACGTCTATCACCAGAAACACACATCTCTCACTCCTCAATGGAATGCCCGAGAATCGAATTCGCGGCCACCGAGGTGGCAGGCCAAGACCATGCCGACCACGCCACCGAGGCGCTTGCCACCTACCAGTGACGGTCCAAAAAATATGCGCTGTTATGACGGGACGGTCTAACCCTGTGTGCTCTATTCACCTTGGAATGAATAGGGTAAAACAGGTCAATAGTAAAATATTCAAAGAATCAAATATCAGAAAATGAAACAAAATACGAGGTTAAAAAAAAGGGAAAATACTAAAATTACTGAATGAATAACTTAAAAAAAGATAAATATTAAATTAATAAATGAGCACAGTTCAGTATCAGCATTGCAAAAGCTTCATCCACCTACCGAGAAATCGTTGGCTTTTCGAAGCTCTGCAAAAAGAAAAAAAAAAAAAAAAGTCAAAATGGATACGAAAAAAGTCAGACAAAAAATAAAAGAAGAAAAAATCAACCAATCCTTTGATTCTAATTTTCTTTTTAATTCGGCACCGAAATGGAATTGATATTTCTGCGGATAACCCGAATGAAAAAGAAAAAAAAAACGAAACTCTTTGCAAAGAGCGTATACGAAAAACAAATGCTTTCTCCTTAATAAAAAAAGGTGGGGGGGGGGCAATTTCCCCCTCTGCAGGCAAAGGCTTCTTTTTCCTTTACTTTCCCTTCATTTATTAAATTTGTCTTCTTATTCTTAAAAACAAATTCCCACCCTTCCTTTTCCTTTTATATTTCCCTTCATTTAAAAAATTTTTCTTCTTCTTATTCTTAAAAATAATATACAATTTTCTTCCTCTCTCTGACAAAGGCCTCTTTTTCTGTTATATTTCTCTCCATTTATTAAACTTTTCATCTGAATAAATTATTTTCCCATCTCGCTGACAAAGGCACTTTTTTTTTTACTTATATTCTCTTCAGCTATAAAATTCTCCTTTAAAAAAACTATTTTCCCATCTCGCAGGAAACTTTTTTTTTTTACTTTTATTCCCTTCATTGATAAAACTCTCCTTTTAAAAAAAAAAATATTCAACTTCTTAAAAGAAATTTGTCCCATCTCGCTGACAAAGGCACTTTTTTTTTATTCCCTTCATTTTTTTATCCCTTCTTTTATAAAATTCTCATTAATAAAAAAAACTTAATTTTCCATCTCGCTGACAAAGGCATCTTTTTCTCTCTCTCTTCATTTATTTCCCTTTTCCCCTAAACCTCAATCCAAGGCGTGAGGGTTGGTAATGAAATAGGGCCCACACAAAATCAACGCTGGAGAGTTTTCCTTCTCTCTCTCTCTCTCTCTCTCTCTCTCTCTCTCTCTCTCTCTCTCTCTCTCTCTCTCTTATTCTTCGGTTGGTGAAAACAGCAAAAGCGATATCCAGCCCCGGTTCCTATTTATTCATGGGTTTAGATCTAATCTCCCGGCGGTTTGCTCAAACGATCTTGAAATCCATCCCCCTCCTCCCCCACCACACACCAAAACCCACCCCTTCCAGCCACCCACCATCCCCCTCCCCCCCCCACCCCCCCCCCCCCTCCCTGTCACTCACTCACTCTCTCTCTCTCTCTCTCTCTCTCTCTCTCTCTTCTCCTTTTTGGTTTTCCTCGGTAGTGGTTATTCAAAATAATCCTGCCTTCCTCTCTCTCCCCTTCCCTTTCCTACCCCTTCCCCCTCCTCCCCTCCCCTTTCTGCCCCTCCCCTCCTTCCCCACCCCTTCCCTTCTCCCTCCCTCTCCCTACTTTAAACTCTCTCTCCTCTACCTTTTGGTTTTCCTCGGTAGTGGTAACTCAAAATAAAAAAATGTATACTAGATTGCATTCGCTGATAGAGTTGTTTTAGGGTTTTAAAGGCGTCCATAAACGAGAGTATTTCCAAGTCCTCCTATTTTTTTTTTTTCTTTTGGTCCATTCGGATGTTTTGTTGGGAAGCCTCGGTGTGGAATTGTAAGGGAGTGAGATTGAGTGGAAGTGTATGGGACAAAATGTTCTTTCAGTCGCACGTTCCTCGCTACACACACACAAACACAACACACACACACCACACACACACACACATTTATATATATATATATATATATATATATATGTATATATATATATATATATATATATATATATATTATACACATTTATATACATATAACTTACTAAAGCGAATGTGCGACACTACCTATTAACGCGAATGCAAATTGTCACCTACTGTCTCCAACACATTTTTAAAGATCACGTTTTCCGTCCACCATTAATATAAAAAAAACAATAGTGGGGTATGGGGTGTTGTGGGGGTTGCGCCAGGTAATAAAGACCATGTCATTTCAAAGATAACTTTCGTGCGGATTAGCGGACGTCATCATATAAGAAGGCTGCATCATCTTCCTCAGGATGGTGCACAATTAGAACCTCAAAAAAAATTCGAGCGAAAAAGCATATTCATTATAACCGTAAAACAGTTTATCTATTTGTCTTTGTTTTCTAATCACTGATCTCTCCTTTCTGTATTTCCTGGTATCTTCTGTAATTTCTGTTAAATGGAAGCCACAATATTCTTTGGAACCTTGACTTTCAAGTCAGTGGCCCCGTGGTCTTGTTCCAGATGAATAGGGTTCATCTTCTGAATAATAATAATAATAATAATAATAATAATAATAATAATAATAATATAATAATAATGGACAACACTGCCCAAATGATTTCAACCAATAACTGACCTTCAAACAACACGTATCTGCTCTTTGAAATTTTATATATAAACCATCAAGTAGGCCTACTTTCGCCATCATCCTGAGCCTATATGAAGTTCCATTAGGGAGATTGTATTTCGTTTATGGTCGAGACCACGGAGATAATAATTTTGGGATTTTATAGGCCGGTAGGTTGTAACACCACATTGACGACAGTAGTAGAGAGCGTGTGTGTCCTCTCTCTCTCTCTCTCTCTCTCTCTCTCTCTCTCTCTCTCTCTCTCTCTCTCTGTCATTATGGGCTAGGGGAGACTTCGAATTGTATCTGTCTATTTAGTTATCTTTCCATCCGATCTATTTAACATTTTATTTTTCCTATTATTTTACCTATACAAACACACACATACACAGAGAACACACACATAAATAAATATATATAAATATATATATATATATAATATCATATATATATATATATATATATATATAAAACACAACGCAATTATGAAAGCAGTAAGTGAACGCTAATGAACACTAGAACATAAAAGATGAACGCACGAAGAGGACGTTACCCAATAAACAAAACTACTGAACGCAATTTACGAATGACGGAACGCAAAAAATAAAAAAAGTGAACGCACGAAAAAAACGCACTGAAGTAGAAAGGTAGTTAAACGCAACTTGACATTGCCCAGTCAACATAACTACAGAACGCAATGTATGAACGCAAAAGAACGGCAAATAGAGCGCAAAAAATGAACGCATGAAAATAAAAATAACGCACTGAACAATGGATAAACGCAACGGACACTACCCAGTCAGGCAACGCAACTACAGAACACAATGTATGAACGCCAAAAATGTGAACGCATGAAAATAAAAATAACGCACTGAACAATGGATAAACGTAACAGGACATTACCCAGTCAACGCAACTACAGAACGCAATGTATGAACGCGAAAGAACAGCAAATAGATAGAACGCCAAAAAGGTGAACGCATGGAAATAAAAAAAACGCAATGAAACAGAAAAATGGACAAACGTAACAGGACATTACCCAGTCAACGCAACTACAAAACGCGAAAGAACAGCAAACAGACAGAACGCCAAAAAGGTGAACGCACGGAAATAAAATGAACGCGCTGAGACGGAACACTAGGAGTTTCTCTCCAGAGGCGCTCAAGAAATTCATCTCGAATGCCTTACGCCACGGAGGGACGTTAGAGCGAAAATGATATTCCGAGGCCCCTCTGGCGCGGTGCCAGAAAAGTATTACGAAGAAGATTCGGCGGTACCGTGACCTAGCCCAGAGAGAGAGAGAGAGAGAGAGAGAGAGAGAGAGAGAGACTCTGGCCCGCCTTGGTGCCAAATTGTATGTGGAAGCTGATGGAAAGTTTATTTATTCTAAGATTTTAATCTATACTGAAAATCTTATTTGCACTGTAAATTCAAGTTGAACATTTTATATGCATTTAAGATATCACTTGTATCGAATATTAAATTCGTATCGAAAATTTAGTACAAAGTATTACTAAACAAATCTATTTTCAGCCTTTTTTTTGGAAGCTGATGGAAAGTTTATTTATTTTAAGATTTTGATTTATATTAAAAATCTTATTTGCACTGTGAATTCAATTCAAGTTGAACATTTTATATGCATTCAAGATATTACTTGTATCGAAAATTTAATTTGTTTTGAAAAGACTAAAAAGACTTCCTATTGAAGAAAAGACTAAAAACGATTTTATTGAAGAAAGACTGAAAAAAAACTTTTTTAGTCAAGAAAATACTTTAAAAAAAGACTTTTCTATTCAAGAAAAGACCAATAAAGACAAATAACTGAATATGAAAAGATTAAAAATGTTTTTAATGAAGAAAGACTTAAAAACATTTTTTATTCAAGAAAATACTTAAAAAAAAACTCTTCTATTCAAGAAAAGACCAATAAACACAAATGACTGAATATGAGGAAACGTTGGACGGAGTATGTTGGTAAAAAGAAAAAAAAATTGGGGGAAAAAACCTAAAAAAAGGAGAAAAAAAAAAAATTTTGAAGAGTCTCCAACGCAAAGACGATACCAAAGAGCCTATTACTGTGCCTGTGTTGACAGGAATAAATACACAAACCAACCTAAAAATGGTTACAGACCCCAAACTAATGGGGACCTCCTGCTAATGCTCAAACAGGCAGTGATAAATTACAGTTCATCATCGGTACATGAAGTTCATCTCTCTCCCCCACACACACACCACCACCACCGGCCCCGTCCCATTCCCCGACGTCTCCAACTCCGGTCCGAGTACTACCCCCAAAAACCCGACATCCCCTCCCTGCCTCTGCACCAAGGGCCTAAACCTTACCCCCTCCCCCCCCCAAAGCAACCACCCCCTATATAAGACAGAAGAATTACAAACACAGACGATATAAAATTAATTACAATAAAAGAGGAATGGGCACAAACAGCTTAAAATGAACAACAAACAAACCTAAAAAATAAACAAATAGTCCGACACCCATACAAGGCGATTACATCACCATTACAGTTACAGGGTACGTAAATACAGAAATGAAGTGGAATCCCGGCAAAGATAAGGATACATTTTCCAAAATGATATGAAATTTGTTACAATAAAATAAGAATAATCGCAAACATATTAAAACCAACTACAAGTTACAGAGTTACAAACATGGAGATTCAAGACAGAGATACAGATACAGAAAAAATACATAAAATTGATTTAAATAAAATAACAATAAACGCAAAGTATCAGCAAAAAAAAATAATAAATGAATAAATAAATCAGACCCATACACGGACATTCACAAAGCGATTACATCACGGGTTACAGGATCACGCAGTTACAGACACGAAGGAGATTCAAAGCACACATACAGACACGCTTCACAGAAGCCAAAATATTTTCGTCAAAATGGACACGGAGAGACGACAGCAAACTCGATCGATGTAACAACACCGGGTAGAAAAACTATTACGCAAATGGACAGCGGGGATTACTGAGAACGACCAGGACCCATACATGGAGGGATTACCGCACGACCAGATGCAAAATGAATTGTGTAAGTGGTCTAGAGGAGATTGCGGCGCATGGCGAAGCAAACCCTGAAAAAGGGGGGGGGGGGGGGGGGAGGGGGGGGGGGGGGAGGGAGAGGGATTTAAAGCACTAACAGGTGGGCGATGAATTAAAGGCTTATTGAGGATTAATGAGAGTGCGTAGCCTGCACTGTACAAATACGGGCTGGATTAATGTGCTAATGGATATGAACTGCTTTCTTTGACTGAGTAAGTTGCTAAGCTAAAAGGGAATGCGAAATGATGAGGAAACAAACGTGAAGAATTAATTGCGAATAAAGATGAAAATCCGTAACTTGATGAAGAGTGCATTAGAGTATATTTCTCAAAGATCTTTGAATATTTTTCACACTGTCGAAAAATAAAAAGAAATTATGACAAACCATTAAGTCTCAGGAGAAGAATATTCAAGAATATTTCACAGAAACTTTCGAATATTTTCCACACTGAAAATGAGACTTTATGCTTCGAAACTGCCTATTAATTATACCCAAATATACTCTTCAATAAATTCGTGGTTTTTGCATCTTCATTACAACACCATACTGAACTTCTAACGAAGGGGAATGCATCATATCCTTAGACAAACAAAGTTAATGACACGTATGTCTGCACGCCCAAACAAAGAATGGGTCTTTGAGTGCTCGCATGGACAAACCATGGCAAAGAAATTCAAACTAATATAACTAAGGCCACTGAGCAAATGGACATATACTGTAGATATATGTATTAATAATATATATATATATATATAAATAATATTATATTATTATATAAATATATTATATATTTATATATTAATATTATTAATATATATATAGATATAATATATGATATATATATATATATATATATACATATATATCTATATATATATATTAATAGAATATATATAGTATAGATATATTATATATATATATAGATATATAGCATATATATATCTGATATATTATATATATATGTATATTTATAATATATATATGATATATATATATAATCATCATTATTATTTACTCTTCTAAATGGCTTCTCCGCTAGTTTCGTAAGAACGTACGTACAGCAACAACAACAACAACAACAACAATAATAATAATAATAATAATTAATACACAGATCTTTCAATCAAAATACATACTATATGATCCATACATCCTACACAATGTTCCTAAACCATTTCCTCCCCATAGAAGGCGGCGTCGTGACCCTCGAGACGGTGGTCGTCAAGAGGACGAGGTCGACCTTGAGGGTGATTATAGACTCGACTTCTAAGAAGGCTATGAAGGCCTCTTTATTGAAGCCGTCGTGTTGCTATAGTAGTTCAAGTTATTATACCTACTGTGAGAAATGAAGATTGCTTTGGGTCGAATTCGACAAAGATTTCGATTGATTAATTTCAATTGCAAATTTATGGATGCCTGTATGTATGTATGTATTATGTATATTGTATAAATATTATATATTTTATATATAATATATATACACTATATATAATATATTATATCTATACACATATATACTACATACATTCATATATATACATACAAACATACATGTTATATATAAATGAGTTTATAATATATAACTATATGTATACACATATTTACATATATATATATATATATATATACTATATATATATAACTATATATAATATAATAATATATATAATATACACACGCACACACACACATATATATATGTATATATATATATATATATATATATATATATATATATATCGTATATATATATATGATAGACAGAAAGATATTTTTGGTATTTATTTCAGTTGTATGCTTCACAATTTTCTCCTTTTATCCCTCTGATATGTCTGTCTGCATGTCTGTCCAAACATAAGACACATACACAACTGCAGTGACAAGACAAAGACCATATAATCATATGAGAGAGAGAGAGAGAGAGAGAGAGGGTAAGTTCCTGGGTTAAAAGGCTATTTCATCCCAAGGCGACTCTGTCATAACACACGACTCCCTATAATTTGGGGAGAATGCCCTTTGCTAAGACCTGTTTCAGGGTCGTTCGTTCGTCGAAAGACCCACTGGCAGACAGACCCAAGATATACTGTGAAAGACTGTCAGACGGACTCAGAGAGAGAGAGAGAGAGTTTTACGTTTTTTCATTTTTAAATGTTTCCATTGGAAAGACGAATAGTGTCAAATGTCGTTGATCTCGTTCTTCAAGATACCCATCAGAGAGAGAGAGAGAGAGAGAGAGAGAGAGAGATGATACATAATTCTCTACCAGACGAGTGGCGTAGGCTATTATCACGCGTAATAATCTCCCTGCATATTAATAATTGCGACTTTTAATACCATGAGTTTTCAAGTTTCCTTTACAATTCATTTATTTTCTTCATTTTCGATTCATATCCTTAATTTTTCATAAGATAATTCAGCAAGGGCTATATTCAATCGTAAGAGAGAGAGAGAGAGAGAGAGAGAGAGAGAGAGAGAGAGAGAGAGAGAGAGAGTTCTCTACTAGTCAAGTGGCTTGGATAATTACCATCTTTTCATATTAATATTTGCCGCTCAAAATAACTATACAGTGTTCTGGGTTCTCCTCTATTTCCTTCATTTGCTAAAAAAAA
>NC_061092.1:5548382-5553382 GCF_015104395.2 Macrobrachium nipponense | reverse complement strand
AAACATATGGCAGTAATTAAAGACACTGTTTATGCAATCCTTTTATTTTTATATATTTTTTTGAATTTTTTTTTTAGGTATTCAGTTTCCAATGGCATCTTTCTTGGTATGCTGAAGAGTGATGTTTATTTCTTTAGCGAGTCTCATTAATATTCATGACTTCTTCCTTATTAATTTGGTGTAATCTTCATCGCTACTTGTTGTATTTCCTTACAAGTTCGAGGTATTCTTTACCATTCTTTATTATTTTCCTACTTTTCTTTTAAGGTTTCCGAAAGAACCTTTATCACTATTTACGATTATTTTCATTTTTCGATACGCAAATGATAATTATTACCGTTTGCTCATTTTTCGTAGGTCGGGCCAAAGAATAATTTGGGTGGGTAGGTGGGTGGGGGGCGGGGGATGACGGGGTGAGGTTTAAGCAGGAGTGTAGCTGGTGGGGGGGCGGGGGGGGTGGTAGTTCTTCAGATTGCGTGTACAGCAATCACCACTAAAGGTTCATAGGTAAATATTATTTTCTTTCTTTATTTTTTCTGCTGTTTCAAGGGAATATTTATTTGTACTGTATTTTACATAGAAATGTATTTTTTCATTGACTACTGTACCAACTTTTAGACTGTCAAACAAAAATGCTATGCCCTTATAAATGATTATGAATTCTCTCTCTCTCTCTCTCTCTCTGTATGTACGCATTATACACACACACACACACACACATATATATTCACACACATATAAATGTATGTATATGTGTGTGAATATTATAATATATATATATATATATACAATATATATATAATATATATATATATATATATTATATATATAATATATATATATATATCATATATATATATATTCACACACAACACATATATGTATGTATATCTATGGATATACGGTACGCATGTATGCAGACGCATGGGAGTGAGAAAATCCACAAATATCTCTATATATTTTCAAGAGGATAATAAATCGAGAGTTTAGAATAGCTATAAAAAGAGTACTATAAAAAGGAAAAGAAAATATTATCGTCACATTATCTCAGTTTTCACAGACACACAAACACGCCGCTGGACTCAGATGAATGAATTTGAAAAACATGGCTGCTGTTTTTCCATCTCTCGATTTCAATAGCTTTCGTGAGCAGCTTAGCCCTGGTGCAATGTGGGTCGGTAGATAAAGAGTAGACAGCGGGCCTGTGAGCACGCATGCGCGTATGAGTGCGTCATGATGACGTCACAGTATTCGTTGATGGCGTATTTTTTTTTTTTGAGTGTTTATATAATTTGACGTATAAAACGATCGCGTATATTTTTGTCTTTATTTGACTGTTTATTTATCTTTATTTAAATCTATTAGCAATATAGGAATATATGACATTTTAATAATAATAGTAATAATAATAAAAATAATGATAATAATAACAGTAATGATATTATTATTATTGGTGGGAGAAATCCACAGTTATGAAAATTTACATATATTTAAATTTAAAAACAGCAAGGATAGCTTTCGGGAATCTGTTCGGTTCCCCTTATCAATCTGATTGATTGAAAAAGGGACCCGAACAGATTTCCGAAAGCTATCCTTGCTGTTTTTAAATTTAAATATATGTACATTTACATAACTGTGGATTTGCTTCTCCATTTGAAGACTCGTGCTACTATGAGGACTTTTTATTTTTATTATTATTATTATTAGGGAAAACTCTCTATCACGAGAGTATATATAATGTTCTAAAGGGTCCACAATAATACAAAGTGTAAAAAGTCCGGACTTTTTACACTTTGTATTATTGTGGACCCTTTAGAACATTATTATTATTATTATTCTTATTATTATTATTATTATTATTATTATTATTATTATTATATTATTATTATTTATTAAAAATAATGGCAGGATTCACAGAATTGATTTTATACAAAAATTCTTTCAATTCTCCTTATAATTTGAAAGAAGGTCTGTTTTCCAGCATACACAGATATTATTATTATTATTATTATTATTATTATTATTATTATTATTATTATTATTATTATTATTATTATTATTATTATTTACACACATCGGAGGCCTTTGTTAATTTTACACCAGAGTTCTTTTTTAAATATATTTTTTTCAACTAATCCTTCCGTCAGAACGTAAGGATTTACGTGGATACCATTAACTCGCAGCCTGTCAAATTTACTTGCACGAAATAATATATATATATATATATATATATATATATATATATATATATATATATATATATATATATATATATATATATATATATATATATATATATATATATATATATATATATATATATATATATATACATACATATATTATACGTACATTCGTTATGTAACCTACAACAATAAATCTTTATTGTTCAATTATCTCGCAAAATCAAGGCAATAAAACTCGTATAAAAAAAATTTAAGTCAAACATGTACCTTATATTGAACTGTGTGTGTGGCGTGTGCGTGTCCGAGAGAGAGAGAGAGAGAGAGAGAGAGAGAGAGAGAGAGAGAGAGCTTGTTTATCTCTGGCCTGGAAATGAAATGTATCACTGAGCGAGGAATCGGATCACAGAGATTATTTTGTCGTTACCGTAATGAATTCATGTTCATGCTTTAGTCGGCTATCTGGCAGCTGCTGTATGCTGCATTGATAGTCTATACGACTGTACGCTAGGTTGGCATCATAACTCACTGTACGCTGCATTGATAGCCTGTACGCTAGGTTAGTATCATAACTCACTGTACGCTACATTGATAGCCTGTACGCTAGGTTAGTATCATAACTCACTATACGCTGCATTGATAGGCTATACAACTGTACGCTATGTTCATATCCTGGTAATGTATGCTGCATTGATAGTCTATACGACTGTAAGCTATATTCATATTCTGGTAATGTATGCTGCATTGATAGTCTATACGACTGTATGCTATATTCATATTCTGGTAATGTATGCTGCATTGATAGTCTATACGACTGTACGCTATATTGGTATCACAGGCTGCTGTATGCTGCATCGATAGTCTATACGACTGTACGCTATATTCATATCCTGGTAATGTACGCTGCATTGATAGTCTATACGACTGTACGCTATATTCATATCCTGGTAATGTACGCTGCATTGATAGTCTATACGACTGTACGCTATATTCATATCCTGGTAATGTACGCTGCATTGATAGTCTATACGACTGTACGCTAGGTTGGCATCATAACTCACTGTGCGCTGCATTGATTAGTCTATACGACTGCATTCTACATTCATATCCTATGTTACTGTACGTTGCATTGACTAACACTTCCATATCATACGTTACTGTACACTGTAATTATGTCCTACGCTAACAAATGATGTAATGATGTTTCATGCAACTGTAAGATGTATAGACCGCAAAATGTTACCGCTTGTTGCTGTAGTGTTGTTTGCAACTTTGCAATGGACTGATGTTCTTTGCTGCTATATCATTATATGTATTGAAGTACGAAGCTACTGTATGCTGCATTGCTTTTCGGTGTTGCTGTTTGATGTATGCTACTTAGCACTCAGCGATGTACAGGCGAACTACTCTGGTCTGTATTGATGTACAGTGCTACTGTACGGTGCAATTGATGTTTCATGTGCTCACGTGTACAAAACGGAATGTGGAGAAAGAGAGAGAGAGAGAGATTAGCCAAGGGAAGGGGGGAATGAAGGGAGGGCCAGGGGGCGGCGCCCCTTTTCATGTCCGTGTCGTAATTTAGGGTGTAGTGAGCGAAGTCCGTGTACCACACAAGCATTCTTATTCGAGTGAACGTTTGAACGCCCGACCGGGGAGTGACGTGGAATGCTAAGGGAATGTGGAACGGCAATTCTGCGCTGAAGTACTGCTCCTTAAGTAAAAGCTTGACTAGAGAGAGACATTGGTCTAGGAATTATAGATTTATTGCTCGCTAAGTGCAAGCTTCATTTTTATGCGTGCGTTTACTTTAGTAACAGCTTTACTCTCATACATATTTTTGCAAATGGCTTAGCTATTTATTCTGATACATACTCATAAATAGCAGATCTACTTCGATACACAGGTCTTTCTTTGTAAACAGCATGGAGACTTTGATATACATAAATCATGAATGACAGCTCTACTTTGAATAGGCCTTCCTTTGCAAATTGCATGTATACTTTGATAACTCATAATAGCTCTACTTTGACACATAGGTCTTTCTTTGTAAATAGAATGTACACTTACACACATAAACTCATAAATAATATATGTCTTTCTTTATAAATAGCATGTATACTTTCACACATAAACTCATAAATAATAGCACTACTTTGATAGAGGTTTTTCTTTGCAAACAGCATGTATACTTTGATGCATAACTCGTAAATAATAGCTCTACGTTGATACATGGGCCTTTCTTTGCAAACAGATGTATACTTTGACACAAAACTCATAAATAATAGCTCTACTTTGATACAGACGTTTTTCTTTGCAAATTGCATGTATACTCTCATAACTCATAATAGCTCTGCTCTACTTTGATACATAAAGAGGTATTTCTTTGCAAACAGCATGTATAGTTTGACACATAAACTCATGAATAACAGCTCTACTTTGACACAGCAAACAGCATGTATACTTTGATACATAACTCATAAATAATAGCTCTACTTTGGTACATAGGATTTCTTTGCAAACAGCATGTATACTTTGATACATAAACTCTTAAATAATAGCTTTAATTTGGTACATAGATCGTCGAATAATACTTAAACGTACTAATTTAAACAACTAATATTTGCTGATAAGCAGCGTTGTTGTAATGTAATTACACTAAGATGCATTACATCCTATGCATATTAATGCCGGGAACAGCTTTACACTGAGCTACATTAATGCGTTTGCTTTTCATTAAGAAACGACATACATGTTTTACGAAAGAATGTAATATTTAATGCATTAAATAAAGACAACTCCAGCCGGCAGCAATTCGCG
>NC_061092.1:5538382-5543382 GCF_015104395.2 Macrobrachium nipponense | reverse complement strand
GTTTACACACATACATTATATATATATAATTAATCGATTCTTGGAAAAATTGTAAGAAGAGGGCGTGGCCTTCCATTACGTCATCTCATTATCTGCATGTAAACGCGACGAACCAACAGAATTTAACGTAATCGTGCGGAATAGCGTCATTATTTTATATGAAAATTGACGAAATCAACCACCGAGACATTGCTGAAATTACATATGACCGTCTCGTTGCGCTATTTGCAAATAGGCCCAAGTGACCACTAACGAGTTATTTTCACTCATTGCGATGACGTCATCGCTCTCTTTGCAAATATGCGCAGGGATACTAGGTAGTAATTGTCACTTCGCGCAATGACGTCACGGCACTCTTTGCAAACATGCTCAGGTTACTACTATAAAAAATAGGTAGTAATGGTCACTCCGCGCACAGACGCCACTGCACTCTTTGCAAATATGCGCAGGGAACTAATAGGTATGAAAAAATAGACAGTAATTGTTTCTCCGCGCAATGACGTCACGGCACTCTTTGCAAACGACGCGCTGGGACCCACTGAAAAAATATATGTAAAAACGTGCAATGACGTCATTGCTCTATTTGCGAATAAGAGCAACGAATGAATGAGATTTACTTCCCGCGGCTAAAACGAACTGAAAAAAATATATATATATAAAAAAAGGCACAGATGACAGGAAATGGCTTCAATATCCCAAATCTTTCAGTGATGATTCCCACTGACAGACACTGATCTTTGGGAATGGATTCCCACCGACAGACACTGATCTATGGGAATGACGGATCTCGTGCGTATGTTTTTTTTTTATTGATTCCGTTTTCTCTTCGTTTAATAAACATGTACGCACACACGCACATCCGAGCAAGCACATACGCAAGGACTTTAAATGCTTAGCGGGCGTACATTTATAAAAACCAGTGTAGGCAGATATATTGATTGAAGAAGTTGAAATATTATTTCAGCGTAAATTTACACATTTAATTTATATATATATATATATATATATACATATATATATATATATATATATATACAATATATATATATATATATATATAATATATATATATAATGCTTGTGTGTATGTAAACCAATGTATTAGGTCGCAAACCTTCCCACCGTAAAATCAATCATCACCACCTTTATATACCTAAATGAGACAGCGCATCAGGAGAACCCATTACTTACCGAGACCTCACCCATCTCCCGTCATCTCCCCCCATCCAAAAATCAACTGACCTTCACAACGGCGTCGGATCAAACGAAACCGCACTTGCTCAACGATACCCCCTGTTATAATCTCTCCACTCCCCCTTCCCCTTCCCCTTCCAACACCCCCCACCCCCTCCCTCCTTAAAAAAATTGGGTCATTTTTAACGTCCGTCAAACCTTTAAGCATCGGGAGGTCAGCTTTAATCCCCGTCGTTTTGTAATTGATGTTCTGCGTACCGTCCGGCTCCGTGATTTTCGGTGGGGGGTTGGGGGGTGGGGGGTTGGAGGGAATGGGGCTAGGGGGCGATTATCCCCCTGAGTCGCAAGTATGTCAGTTGTTCAACATCGCTCGTTGTTTTAGCGTTTTTACGTCGTTCATCGACTGGGTGATTATCACTGCATGATTTACGTATACTGGGGATGCGAAGCAAAGCTTCGTGTGTATGGAGTGTGTGTGTGTGTGTGTATTTGCACTACTATAGCTTCTGCTGTCATCCAAGTACAGTCTAATGTCCTCGAGGAACCAGGAGCTACCAGTATTGTTGTTGAAAGAATTTTCCTCTTTCCATCCATCCAGCTGTTGGTGTAACTGAAGACAGATCGAATTGTCAACAGCCTGTCACGTAAGCATTCTGGCTTATGTAGTAGGCTCTCTCTCTTCTCTCTCCTCTTATTCTTGTCAATATTTACTTTCTCACCCAACTTTTGCTTTCATCTCTCTCTCTCTCTCTCTCTCTTCTTACGAGAAACCTCACAATAGTCTCTGTGACTTTTATTCTCGTCAACATTTGTTTTCATCTCTCTCTCTCATACTGTATTCTCATAGCTTTTATTCTCTATTCTCGTCAACAGCTCTCTCTCTCTCCACACACACACACACACACACACACACCCGCACAATACTATGCAGCATTAGTAACTGCCCCAAGTCTGATATAAATAAGGACCTGTCTTCATATTCCGTAACCTGGATACATTCAAATACAGAAATGATATCGCCTCTGAATTTTGGAGAAGGTTAATGACCACTTCGAGGATCTGGTAAAGGCTTATTCGCGAATGAAAACATATCTTCCAATTTAGGTCAATTTTACATTTTCCTGGCAAATTGCGCTCGTTAACGTTCCAGATTTTCCACGGAATCATAATTCAGTTTAGTCCGTGAATAACAGGATAGGCAGTATCTTTTTTTCTTCTTTTTTTTCTTAAGGAATTCATGCTGTTCCTGAAAAGATCACGACATAGCAATAGATATCTTGTTACCGCATACACGCGAGGAGAGAGAGAGAGAGAGAGAGAGAGAGAGAGAGAGAGAGAGAGAATGGTATTTCCCCTTGTGAGGTAAGGATTACCGCATCGATGCCACATACTTTTCTAACGGTGCGCTTTTTACTCACGTCAAACTTTATTCTTAAGTCTCTCTCTCCCTTCTCTCTCTATCTCTATCTATCTATCTATATGACCTGCAACCAACAATAGTCGAGTAGCAACTAGCTACATAAAACACTCCCTAGGTCAACAAGAACAGAATGAATTTCAACGTATAACGACCATACTGTTCCTTTTCTCGCCCAGGCTCGTTATCCAACGCGGGTCATTCGGGTAGTAGAGAGAGAGAGAGAGAGAGAGAAGGGGGGATGAGGGGGGAGTATGTGTACGTAATACGTCACAGCTCATAATACTCAGTACACTGAAAGACATACGGGTAATGTGAGCTCCCGGTATGACCAGTTTACCGATTAAGTTCTCTTGTACTTTTTTTATTCGTTGCTGCTTCTATCCTCCTCCTCCTCCTCCTCTTCCTCCTCCTCCTTCTCCTTCTTAAGCATTTGCCCTTTCAAGCCTCCAAGCTCTTCGCTTAAGTGATGTAAAACGATTCTAGAGAACATGAGATACGCTGAGATACGCTCTCTATGAGGGCAGAAGTGGTCCAAATGGAGGCAATGGTATGTTCCAATGATACGTTCGTTTGTGTTCTCCTCAAAAGTCTTCGAGGTTTGTTTTCCTGTTTGTTGGTTTGTTTGTCGGTCCTGGATTCATCTCTCCATTACAGGAAATCTTTACCGTTCGGGGTTTGGGAAGATCGCGTGGAGTAACTGATATTATCTTTATGTAGGCCTATAGCCCGTGAGATGCCAGTGCGTGCGTGTGGTTTGTGTAAGAAGATGCGTGTATGTGTTTGTATATGCATTAGATCTCAGTGATAATGAATAAGACAGGGCTGAATTCGTCATTCAACAGCACAGATATCTTTGTATTTTTATACTTAATCAAGACAAGGAGCCAAATAAACAAGAATTCGCTACTGTATTGCACGATTAAATCTATGATCTTTGCGAACAATTTTTCGTTGGTTAACCAACTGACAGGGAGTCTGGCTATCAGTCACTCTCTTGTTAGACGTTGACGTCTGTCTACAGTCTTTTAGCGACTGTAAATGAATCGTTTTGCCCCTCTGTCAGCTGTCAGTCAGTTACTCTGTCATGGTTTGTCAAGAGACGACTGATGACAATAAGTTATCTGGTCAGCCTAAAGTCTTACCCGAGATCCATTCTAGAATTCAGTCTGCCCTTTCGTTCTGTTGAACTCTAACGTCAGTTTTGCGACGCTCTTCTCTCTCTCTCTCTCTCATACAACTGGAACATTCGTGTTCGAATCCCGAACTGGACGAGAAGGAACACATAGGCGCGCATCGTAAAAATCCCGTGTGATTCTTAGACCTATGTGGTGAATTGTTACCTAGTTGTAAAACGACTGTCGTGCGTTCTGAGAGAGAGGGAGAGAGAGAGAGAGAGAGAGAGAGATACCGTCAAAACGGAAGAGCCCAGACGGAAAAACTCCGCACCCACTGGCGTGAGACCATTCATTAGATATTCATAAGATATTCTCTCTCTCTCTCTCTCTCTCTCTCTCTCTCTCTCTCTTACGTAATCAAGAGCAAGTACTCTGAAGCCCAGAGAGAGAGAGAGAGAGAGAGAGAGAGAGGAGAGACTAAAAGCTGCATAGTTCGGAGCTGGCCAGAAAAAAGCAAAGCTATTTGGTTCTCTAACAAAGATAAATTGAGCTGGTTAAGACTTCCTTCCTTCAAAAAGCTAAAGGGTTGTGCGTTCATCTTACCACGCGCGTCGACACAAAACGGTTGCCTCCGTGGGTCGAAATTCAAAGTTCGTAGGCATGAAGGAACGGGAGTTATTTAGACACATAATGTTGAGAGCACGGTGAAATACAAATAAGCATACCAGGGTGATGTAATCACCAGAGAAGAAAGCAAAGGAACTTCTAAGCATTGATGGAAGTTGGGATGAAAGTTATGGAGACGATAAACATGAATTTTACAAAAGACATTAAATGTCAGACCTGGATAAATATGAATTAATGAATAACTAAAAACAAATAAATAGATGAGATGCAAAAGAAAAATTACTAGAAAATCAACGTTAACGAAATGATGCTCGAGAGGTGTCAGAAAACCGCCACGAAGCGCAGAAACGACGAGAGAGAGAGAAAGAAAGAGAGCGATTTAAAGCTAGCTTCCGTAGGCTACTGAACGAAACTTGGTGCAGCCCTTACCTCTCTCATGATACTCGCCACAATGATTTTCAAGCCTGCCTCCCATCTATCGCTGTCCCTGCTTTGAAACCTGGGTGGCGTTCTCTCTCTCTCTCTCTCTCTCTCCATCCGGTTAACGGAGAGTGTAGGGGGGAAGTATAAATGGCGAGAAAACAATGCTCTGTTTTATCTTTGGTTAATGAGAGGCTTAATGAAATAATTAGGTGGCGTTGCCAA
>NC_061092.1:5498382-5533382 GCF_015104395.2 Macrobrachium nipponense | reverse complement strand
AAAAATTTTCCCTGAAAAATTAGGAAAATGAGTAAAACGCTACTTGCATGTTGAATTTTACCTTTCCCATGATAAGAACTTTGACTTATGAATGAATAAGAGTGAGTACACAAATCACTCATCAAGTACACAGCGTATTCATCCCCTACTCATGAGTAACTAGTTTATTTAAAATATTACTAAAACATTCACAACTGGACTGCCCCTTCCCCACATTAATTGCAGATATACACTGTACATACTCAAACGCACATTACACTCATACTTTATTCATGGGTTACGGAAAGAGTAAAAAATACCTTTCGTGTTTCCCAGCGCAAGTACGCCAATACAATGCAAGAGAATTGATGAGTACACAACTAACTCATTAAAACAACGAACGTTGACCTGTGTAACGAGTTTTACTCATGGGTAACGAATATAAAATTGCACAAGTTACAGTTAATAGATTTTCGCGTTTCCCAACGCAATACGCTTATACAATGGATGAGTAGGCCTAATACACGAGTAAAATGACTCGAGACTAGGAACGTTTGACCTGAGTGGTATCATCAGCGAGTAGAGGTAGATTTAACCTTTTACAAATAAGAAAGTTACATGAATCACGCCTGATTTCGTGCTGTACTCATGCCTTAGTGATGAGGTACCGAGTAAGAAATATGAGTAAAACCGTTACGAAACTGGATTTTCGCCCTATCCGTGGCAAATTTCGCTACCACGTCTCATAAGTCATAAATAAACACGAAAGCACAATGCAGTCACCTACGTATACAGTGAACATGGAAGTGCTCCCTCACACATGAGCAAATGAGTAATATTTTTCCACGAATACTTGTCGAAAATGCTCATATACCCCGTCAAGGTTAAGTGTACTAATACAATGAATGAACAATACACTCGTAATCAGTACGTCAACGCAAGAGGCAATAAATACAAGTGAAAAATAGAGTCAACATCAAGGGACGTTAAACCTTGATTGAAAAATATTATTGGAACACTCACCACCGGCCAGCGAAGCTCGAAGATCGTATCCGTTATCTCCAACACTTTCCTCCAACATTCTCGCCTTCACAAGACTCCATCATAGAGGCCTTTTGAGACTAGTCACTGACGGTAAGAGTATCAAAATCTTCGTCATTATCACTACTCTAAAACTAGAATGAAATATTCAATATCGCCAGATATTTTGAATCGATGTATACGGAACATGGATATCCATGGCGCGGCCAAATCGCTGCAGACAACATTGACCGAGATTAAAAGCTTCTTGAATAACTCGGTTTGATAACTTACATTGTATTTACCACTGTTTACATAATCGCGACACCTTAAAGTCGTAGTACACTAAATTTGACGACTAGTAGGTACGCTGTACAACCTCAAGAACTTGGGTTTGACCCATGCAGCCACGTGCTCACCTTCATGTAAACAAGTACTTTATCAGCTGTACGTGGCAATAATAATCTATGAGGTAGTAAATTGTTGATGAAGAAAGCCAATTACTTCGGCAGAATAGGCGAAAACTTGGCCTAGCTTTGCACGTTTTTGTCATAGTTCGGTTTTGATGTCGTTTTATTTTCTAATGAAGTCGCCAAAATATATTACCTGTGTAGCCTATAACTGTGCCCGCATGAGGTAATTGTGACAGAAGAGTTATAAGGAAGTAACTAAGGCCTATGCAATTGAATCGAAGTGTTTTGACTTTGTAGTGGTTCTCAGTGAACCTGGTTAAGTATTCCTTGTTTATAATTGCAATATGCTTGGTAATTATTTATGTCGAGTTTTAAACAAACCAGGAGAGAGAGAGAGAGAGAGAGAGAGAGCTTCGAGGCAACAATACACATTTACCGTTAAACAATTTATTTAACTTTCAAAAACGTATCAACGCCAGCCACCCTCATCTCTCTCTCTCCTCTCTCTCTCTCTCTCTCTCTCTCTCTCTCTCGACGTGCTTTATATCTTTATTAATCTGTGTTGCATGAAGGAAAGGGCAATTAATTGAGCATGGTTATATGTGACTTGGAGAAAATGAACTCCCAAATTATTGGTGAAATTCTAGACCGAGTTTCAGTTTCAGAATTCGGTTGGTTTGTCAATATCGCAATTGCTCTTATAATTATTGCAGTGGCAGCCGTATAGTATTTTATTTAGTATTTTTTGGGAGTATACTATAATTTATTAAACTGTAACTTTGTATATACCGTATTATATATATATATTATAGTATATTATATATATTATATACATATATATATAATTATTATATATATCATATTAATAATGTTAGGGACCGTATATGATGTTTGTGTGTAAAGTATGTGTATGGATGTATGTAGTATACTACGATGTTTGGAAACGTACAAAAATAAGTCTGTAAAAGCGAATGAAAACGAAAGGCAGAAAAAATAGTCGACAGAGAGAGAAAATAAAAGAAAGAAACAAAAGTGTAAGACATTTTTAAAATTTATTTTCTGTACAGAAATTTTTCCATCTCTCATACGCTTTTCGGTTTTCGGTTTTTTATATTGAATGCCCAGTTTTGTGTGTGTGTAATATATATATATTATATATATATATATATATATATATATATATATATAGTTACGCTTGTCAATAACCTTCTTTTCTAACTGATGCCAAAAATGATAAGCGAACATGACGATTGCTTCGTTTGTAGATAAGACCATCAAGTCAGCTGTTATTCACATAGACAATAGAAAGCTTACATATAACGACATGTCTTCTAAGACATTGGGAAAGTACTCTGCAGCTATTTACGTTAACTGACTGATTGTCTCTGTTGGTTGTTGAGTCCAGGGGTCCTTATCAGGCGTAACCCCTTCATCACCTTATCACACTTAATTGCCAGGTTGATTAAGTGTGTGGTGTAGAATCCAAAGGTCCACATTAGACCTGCCTACTTCAACACTATTACACTTATATTTTAGGCAAAAATCTGCGCTGGCCCAAAGCCGGTATCATACCCCAAAGCAACCATCCAGGACATGTTGCCATGTGGGTACTATTATATAGGATCATTGATAATGTCCATTTCATGGTATAGCTGGCTGACCGAGAACGTGGAAGGACTCACGTATAACACCTTTATGTTGAAGGGTACTTTGTCAAAACCCATTTTACCCATTAAATCAATAGATTATGGGGTGGCATTTCGAGCGATGGAGAGCCAGGAACCGATGGTAAATGCTTGCAAAAGATTTTTGCTTCAAGATGATATGTTTGGAAAGAAGCCATTTTTGAAGTAAAGTTAACTGGTGATTTGTTTAATATTTACTATTTTTTTCGACGATTAAAAAAATAATAATAACTCCCATAATATTCCTTTTAAGTTATAGCTAATCATTAAGGGTAAATATTATGTGAAGAGTGATAGTTCACATGATATTTTTAATATCAATTTTCCCTCTATTAAATGATATGAGAATTCGTATAATAATGTATGAGAATTCGTATAGTATTTTCCGTCGTTTTCGCCACTGAAATAATAATTGGACAATTCAGATATAGCAAAATATTCTCTTATTTCGTCAATTCCGATATAACAAAATATTCTCGCATTTCGGCAATTCAGTTAAAACAAAATATTCTCTCATTTCGACAGTTCAGATAAAACAAAATATTCTCTCATTTCGACAATTCAGATAAAACAAAGTTTACTCTCATTTCGACAGTTCAGATAAAACAAAATATACTCTCATTTCGACAGTTTAGATAAAACAAAATATACTCTCATTTCGACAATTCAGATATAACAAAATATTGCCTCATTTCGACAATTCAGATATAACAGAATATACTCTCATTTCGACAATTCAGCTAAATTTAAATATTCTCTCATTTCGACAATTCAGATATAACAGAATATACTCTCATTTCGACAATTCAGAGATAACAAATGGGCAGTATATAGAAGGACAGTTAAACACACGGGAAAAATAATTACGAAGTTAATAAGGGAAGAAATATAGCAATTAAGATGAGCGATGTCGTTTCATATCTTCGAGATTTGGACGAGAAAATAAACAGAAATTTGAGGCCATTAAGAAAACTGGGAGAAGGACTCTTTGATTAAGCAATTATTATTAAATATCATCTTGTCATAGATTAATTTGATTAAGCGGTTCCTGGGTGGGTTGGTGTCTCCCAGCCATAAGTCAAAAGTTCAAAGTTGTTTTTTTTTCTATATCATAGCGATAAGTAGTAATGATTCAGTTAGTATTCGTATTATATATAATTATTGTTTATATATATATTTGACTGGTAAAAAATGTTCTGTTACAACAGAATTCCATATAATAAAAGGAGCCCATAAAAACGCCAAAATAAGGAGAGGAAATACTATATTTCAGAGACTGCTGTCTCCCTCTTCAGATAGATGAATGAGAAAAGTTACAGAAAAGGTGGTATTTATACCAAGAGATCTATCCACAGGTAAGCCAATTGAGGTCACTCCCACTGATTATCCTTATATATATATATATATATTTATATAGATATATATATATATATATATCATTTGAGTAATATATACTATACTATATATAGTTATATATATGTATACACTATATATATTATTATATATATATATATATATAATAATATTACATATAATAATAACATATATATATAATTATATATGAATAACTTGATCACGAAGTATATAAAACCTGATATTATGTATAAATAAAGGTTTTTGCCACGTAGGAAAAAAAAATTGAAAAGCGAGATAGCCAAGTACTTTCGGTCTAGTGCGACCCCTTTATTCAGGAGCAACTCAGTAAAGGGTCGCACTAGACCGAAGTGCTTGGCTCTCTCGCTTTTAAATTTTTTTTCCTTCGTGGCAAAAACCTTTATTTATATATATATATATATATATATATATATATATATATATATATATATATATATATATATATATATATATATTATATATGCAGTGGTATCCTTGAGATACGAAAGGCTCAACTTACGAAAAACTCGAGATACGAAAGCAAATACAAAGATTTTTGCAGCTCTACATACAAAAATTGTCCAAGATACGAAAGGTTGTTGCAGTAAAGTCCGAGATTCGCCCGGACCACCGATAACAATTTTAAAACTCGTGCGCCGCCAACTGAGTAGACTCGCCACCATCCTCCCGCTCCCATTGGTTCCTGATGCTAGCCACCACCATAAGATCCTTCTCTCCTATTGGTCAGCATCTCTCCCATGATGCATCTACGTAGCGGCATGCTCTTTCGGCCACTTTGCAGCATCATCAGTATCGTAAGCACGCAGAATTCGTTCTCTATGATTTCGTTTATTAACGTAAATTCGTCAGTGATTTCGTTGTAGTATACTTTATCATGTTGTGTGAGAACTTTACTACATACATATACTACATAACATAATTACGTACAGTATATACGTAGTCATGGGTCCCAAGAAAGTTGAAGTTCACGGAAAGAAGAGGATGCTTTCTTTGGAGACGAAGATGGGCATAATTAAAAAGTATGAAGTTGGTATGCGATTGAGTGGGATCGACAAGGAATACAGCCAAAATCCGTCAACAATAGGCACCATCCTTAAGCAGAAGGATGTCATCAAAGCAGCTACACTGTCCAAGGGTGTGACTATTTTGTCCAGCAAGAGGAGCCACGTCCACGATGAAATGGAAAGGCTGCTTCTTGTCTGGATAAAAGACAAAGAAATCGCTGGCGATATGATAACGGAGACGGCAATCTGCCACAAGGCCAGCGCTATTTTCGTCGATTTGATTGCCCGGGCTGAAGACGACGGAGGAGAAAGGACATCGACCCCAACCCCAGAGTTCAAGGCTTCTCATGGGTGGTTCGAAAAATTCCGTAAACGGACTGGCATCCATTCGGTGGTGTGGCATGGGGAGGCGGCCAGCTCGGACACGAAAGTGGCCGAAGCCTTTATTAAGACGTTCGACGAGATGACTCTCAACGAAGGCTACAGTTCTCAGCAAGTCTTCAACTGTGATGAGACTGGCCTTTTTTGGAAAAAAATGCCTCGTCGGATGTACATCGCGCAGGAAGAGAAGCTACCCGGGCATAAGCCTATGAAAGACAGGCTTTGTTCGAACGCCAGTGGGGATTGCAAGGTGAAGCCCCTATTTGTATATCATTCGGAGACTCCTCGAGCCTTCAAGGCCCACAAAGTGCTTAAGGAGAAGCTTCCAGTGATGTGGAGGGCTAATGCGAAAGCCTGGGTAACGAGACTTTTGTTCACCGAGTGGGTAAATCTGTGTTTCGGCCCGACAGTGAAGAAATTCTTGGAAGAGAAGCGCCTCCCTCTGAAATGTCTGCTGGTGTTGGACAGTGCCCCTGCTCACCCTCCTGGCCTCGAGGAAGATATCCTAGCGGAGTATTCGTTTATCAAGGTTCTTTATCTTCCGCCTAACACCACCCCTCTCCTCCAGCCCATGGACCAGCAAGTGATATCGAACTTCAAGAAGCTGTATACGAAACATCTTTTCAAGAGATGTTTCAACATCACCGATACCACAAACCTCACCTTGCGTGAATTTTGGAAGGAGCATTTCGATGTTGTGATATGCATCCAACACATCGACCAAGCTTGGCAGGAGGTTTTGAGGCAAACTTTGAATTCCTCGTGGAGGAAACTCTGGCCTGATGCCGTATCCGCCCTAGACTTCGAGGGATTCGATGTGGGCGAAGCTGGTGCTGCAGATTCAGGAACAGTTGACGATCCTGAAACTGTTTCGCAACCAGATCTTGACAAGATCGTTGCACTCGGGAAGTCCATGGGGCCGGTCATCGACGAGGACGACATCAATGACCTTCTCGAGGAGCACCAAGAGGAGCTTGCGACGGATGACCTGAAGGAGCTGGAGGCCATGCAACATAACGTCGTTCAAGAAGAGTTCTCTAGCAGCGGCGAGGAGGACAACGACTCTATGACAATGGCAGAAATTAAGGATGCTGTAGCTGCTTTTCATAAGGTGCAATCATTCGTAGAAAAAAGAGACACCCGAAAAGGCTTACACAGGTCGTATGCTTGCACGGTTCGATGACGTTTGCCTGAGTCATTTCAGGAACATTGTCAAAAGCAGGCAGAAGCAATCTTCCTTGGATAGTTATTTTTTAAAGAGGCCTTTAGTAGGAGTAAGCAAAAAGGAAGAACCAAGTGATACTACGAAAAGTGGTGAAGAAGTTAAAATTTTGTATAAAAAAAAATCTAAAGTATAAAAAAGTAAAAAAAAAAAAATGTAAAAATCAAAAAAAGACAAAACAAAAATTATTTTAAGTTTTTTGTAAGGTTAAGTGTTACAATTTTGTTAATGTTTCATAAAGTTTAGTTTATGTTTTCCTGACATTTTTTGTGTTTCGTAAAGTTAAGTGTACGTATCTGCCGTTTGTCCTCCTCCTCTGTTGCCACTTTCGGAGATAGCCTCACTCGATAGGTAAGCTTCCACATTTTACTACATACGTACGTATGTACGTACAGTATTTCTTGTATACCATGTACACTAATACACTTTATTTACAGGTAATATGTAGTACATATTAGCAGTACGTATTAAGTTAGGTATTGAATGGTCCAAATTGTTGTAGTATTTCATTGTTTATAGGTCAATTTAGCTTTATTATAAAATTTACTGGGGTGTTTTTCGAGGGCTTGGAACGGATTAGCCATTTTATATGTAAAATGCGGTTCAAGATACGAAAAACTCATGATACGAAGGCCGCCTCGAAACAGATTAATTTCGTATCTTAGGTACCACTGTATATATGTATATATATATATATATTATATATATATATATATATATATATATATATATATATATATATAGATGTGTCTGTAGGTGGCTATACGAATTCGTTTTCCTTTGCGGAAGACGAATCTTCCCCCTTCCATTATATCGAAGTTTCCATGGGTATGTTTACTTCCTTAAGAAAAAAAAAATAGAATAAAAAAAAAATGGCTGCAAAACTTGACGAAAGAGAAAAGAAAACCCGGGAGAAGATAAAGACTGCCAATACGTCAACGTGATTCATAAAAATGGACAGTCCGAGGTGATGTATCGCCTCGAGGGGAGAGAGAGAGAGTTATTTTATATGTAAAAAAAAAAAAAAATCGCGTGATTCAAGTTCACTTTTTTTTTTTTTCTTTAATCAAGGGAAGGGTCCAAGATGAAGAGGGCGGGTCCCTTGAGTAATTTTGTTATGTCAGCACTTTCATGACCAAATCTTGACCCGAATAACTAATATTTTGTATGATTTACATGTATATCATTTATATTGAATTTTATATATATATATATATATATATCTATATATATATATATATATATATATATATATATATATATATATAATATATACATATCTGTGTGTGTGTGTATGTATACTCACACACACATATATATATTTGATATATATATAAAATATTTATATATATATATATATATATATATATTATATATAATATATATATATATGATGTATGATATATATATATATATATATATATATATGCATATATATATATACATATATATCTATATAATATATATATATATATATATATAGATATATATATATATATATATATATATATATATACCTATATATATATGATATATAATGTATGAATATATGTGTATACGCAAAAATATTATATATATATAGATATATATATATCATATATATATATATATATATATGTGTGTGTGTGTGTGTGTGTGTGTGTGTCTCTGTCTGTTATGTATAAAATAGTTCAAACTTTAATTCGCCGTTTGACAAGTCTGTATCATACGAACGTGAAGATGCAAGACTAATTTTGCATCTGAAATCGCCATCGACACCTCAATAACTGTCTGATCTATTTGTTTAGATATCATCAATTGCATTAGTGGTAAAAGTAACAGAAAATCTACAACGAAATACCAGTCTCCTTGTAATATTGACTCGTTATAACTGGCTGTATCTGAAAATCTAAGTTAACTCTAAAAGTTGTCTGCAATGTAATGTAATGCGCCTCTTTATTAAACACGAGAACGGACGCGCGGCGGGGAACGTGACGTCTCCACAATTAGGATGATTTCGGACAAAAGGAACGGGCCAAAAATTAGGAGAAAGTAAAGTGGGGGGGGGGGGGGGGGGGGGGGAGGTGTCCTGGTGTGGCCTAACGAACTTCCCTAACACGTGTACGCTGAATTTGACATTTGGAATTCTCATTTAAAGCTTAAATGTCCTACGAGAATAGCGGACTTACGGACCTAAGGACTTTACGTTAAGGACTTTGCGGATTACCGGATTTTATACGAACTGAAGGACTTTACGGATTAGCAGACTTCATTTTGCATAGGCTGCTGCGTGTAACATAGGACTTCTGGACTTGGAATAAAGTTGTGGAAGCATAGGAGAAGTAAATTTTTATAATATACGTATATATATTATAGTATTTATATATATATATATATATATATATATATATATATATATATATATATATATATATATATTATATATACATACATACACGTACTCGCAAATGTTATATATATATATATATCTATATATATATATATATATATATATATATATATATATATATATAGTATATGTTTGTGTGTATGTGCGTTTGTGGTTGTGTACATGGGTTCACCTACAGCAAATCCAATAACGGCTTCAATGTAATCGAAAGCACAGTGCTGAAACTGCCAATACAAGCGCCCAGCACCATGCGTTTCGTGTCAAGGCATAACATAACTGCCCATGATTAAAATATAATATCGCAGAAGGAGCCAAAGCAGGAGACAATTGAATCGTACGACCTGCGACTTGGGGCATTTATCACGTTTACGATGCCCAAGCAGAAATGACGGGCGGCGTGCGTCGTAAACTTGCGACGGATAATATGATTCAACGCCCCGTATCGTTAGCTATTACTTAATGAGGCGTCATTTTCGGTTTAATGGTTCTTAGAATACGGCGCGGAAGATAATCGACCTTTAAGTTACGTTCTGAATAGAAATGATCTCTTCAATTATATAAAACTGCCTCATTTTAAGAGGCGGTTCTGGTATCAACGAAGGGACGAAGTCCTTTAATATACTTTTCTTACGTGACCTGGCCAGGTTTCCCCAAATCTCGGTTCTCGCTATATAAAAAAAATAAGCGGTCGCTATAGAACTATAAAAATAGTATAAACTAAAAAAAATATAAGGGGAAATTCCATCAATGTTTCCTTCTCTTATTTATGAAAGATGACCAACTATTTATTTTAACCGATTATCCTATTGTCCTATGATATCAGTTACGCTAATAACACATTTTTTATGTAATTACCTTTGACCATAATTCTATTAATTACCTAACAAACATAAACAATACATTTAATTTCAGATCTATCCACCTCAATCGACTTGTCAGGTGTGGGTTAGTGCCGTCAGTGGCCCTCACGTGGTGCACTGTGGACATTATTTTCTAAGTGTTAGGAGCATCCCTTCGGCTCCTAATCGCTCCGACTATATAGCCTTGATCTCCAATACCTTATCCAGCGCTTCAGTGGCGTGGTTGGTATGGTGTTTGCGTTCCACCTCGGTGGTCGCGGGTTCGATTCTCGGCCATTCCGTTGAGGAGTGAGAGATGTGTATTTCTGGTGATAGAAGTTTACTCTCGACGTGGTTCGGAAGTCACGTAAAAACCGTTGGTCCCGTTACTGAATAACCGCTGGTTCCATGCAACATAAAAACTCCATACAAAACAAAAAACAATACCTCATCCTTTGTTCAATCTCGCTGTCCAACCTCTCAATCTCTTTCTTTTCACTGTCTAAAAGGCTGAATGATTGAAAGTGTCCAAATTTCATAAAATCAAATCAAATGAAATTGATCAACTTCTCTATTAAATAACCCATCAAATATCTTGTTACTTAAGCCAATTTCATCTTTATTACGTGATTACCTCTGGACACCATTCAATCATTAAACAAAAAAAAAGAGAAAAATAAGTACTTAATACCTCAAATGTCAAAGCCACTCTGAGCTGTCCATCTCTTTCTCTCTCCCTCTTTCCCAGATATTCGTCATGCATAAAATTCACCCCCCCCCCCCCCTCCATCCTCCCATCCCCGCTATTTCATGCAAATTCACGGCCATCCCCAAAAATCTATCTACGATTCGGTTCCACCGAATGAGTGAATATGAATTATGTTCCCGGCGCTGATGACTTTTCAAACACTAGGATTTTTTTTTTTTCCATTGATGGACGTGAATTTATTGGGAAGGTGGCTGATTTTGGGGAATTTGTCAATTTTTGGGAAATTCTGCACAATTTATTGGCTACTGGGATTTATTGGGGAATAGGTAAAATTTATTGGGAATCAGGCAGATTTTATTGGGAATTCGGAGGGGTTTATTGGAGTTTTCGGCGAATTTATTGGGATTCGACAGAATGTATTGGTATTTTGGGAGAAATTGTTTAAAAGTTCGACATGATTTATTGGATTTTCGGCAGAATTTATCATAAGTTCGGCAGAATGTATCGTAATTTTAGCAGAATTTATTGGAATTTTGGCATAATTTAATGGGAATTCGTCCGAATTATGGGAAATTCGGCAGAAATGATTGGGAATTCGACAGCATTTCTTCGAAATTCGGCAGAATTCATTGGAAATGCAGCAGAATTTAATGGGAATGTAGCAAAATCTTGGAAAAACCAGCAGAATTTATTGGGAATTCCGCAGAAATAATTTGGAATTTGACAGAAATGATTGGGAATGCAGCAGATTTGATCGGAGAACGATCAGCATTTTTTTACGAATCCGGCAGCCGAGTACGCCCAGTTGCCAAATAGCCATTTATGTCAATAATTTCATCCCGCGATTTGAAATGATCGAAGGCTTGGTGGTCGCCAGCAAAGTATGAATGAGACCGTTTTATCAGTTAATGAAGTGGCCGGAATTATAGTCTTGGGAGGCATAATTAACAAAACGTGTAATTAGCGGCGGCTATAATTAACAGTAATTGTTGCGTTAACGAGCCCGCTCTGTGTGCATTATTATAATGGAGTGTTTTTATGTGTTTTCTCGGGGGTTATATTTTAGGAAATGTTTAGAACCCAAGTTGATTAAAGATATGTAAAACGTAGACAACTCAGTGACGATGTTGTAGAAAGGATTTAAATTACAACAGAAGATAAATAACAACAACAACAACACCAGTAATTGCAATAACAACAAATCAAGAGACCATTAACGTGATTAGATTACGGTGTCTTTTTGCAAGTTATGAACAGATTTAAAGTGCCCCTTGAGACCACATTGTTACTCGGAGCAAAGAATTTTTGCGGCTACCTAATACTATATATATGTGTGTGTGTCCGTGTCTATATGTATATGCAGTTTTGTATGTGTGTTTGTTTATGTGTATGCATTTGGATATGTAAATCTTTATCTACAAGTATAGATTTTTAATTGTTTATAAAAACATACTGTTATAAAAGAACACTTCAAGATAAGAAATCAGATCATTCCTATATCATACGTGTATCATTACAGATGACAAACGTAAGAAATACACTTAATTAACACCCCCTTACCCTCCCCCCCCCCTCACCTCGTTTAAATAGGGAAGCAGAATCCATATTTCCCGAGATGTATATATACAGTAGCATATCTCCTTAGGCCATTCTATTTGTATCCAGAGTCTTATATCACAGCCCTTTACAAACCTTTACAGAGACCGTTAGCTCCGTCACAAAGGCCAGTAATTACGGATGTTCTGTTCCCTTTGACGAATTCAAAGTGATTATCGCGCCTTTCATCCGGGATTATTTCTGGTTATTCCGTAATGAGTGCCACTCGTCTTGGGCTGGTTGGTCGTTTTGGGTTTAACTTTATTGTTAAAGAGGGTTTGCTGTTTGTTGGTTAAGTCGGTATTGGATTCCCTTTCCATATGTTTCGTCGTATGTTTCATTATTAGCGCCTCAGCGGCGTGATCGGCATGGTCTTGACCTGCCACCTCGGTGGCCGCCAGTTCGATTCTCGGGCATTTCCCTGAGGGGTTAGAGATGTGTGCTTCTGGTGATAGAAGTTCACTCTCGACTTGGTTCGGAAGTCACGTAGAGCCGTTGGTCCCGTTGCTGAATAACCACTGGTTCCATGCAACGTAAAAATACCGTACAAGCAAGCAAACATTATGTTTCCTTATGTTGCAGTTTGTGATTTGAATGCAAATGGCTTAGGATATGTATGTTTTTGTATGATTGCTTTCATACTTTTGCTTATAGATGCATAAATTTAACACGCATATACACACACATATATATTAAACATATACACATGAACGTATATGTACATGTACTTAGTGTGAACTTGAAAACGTAGAATATACTACGAAAGTACTTGTTCGCAAAAGTCCGCGCGTTTTTCCCCGCTCGACTTCCTTACGTGGATTTTAATTATATCTACATACACACACACACACACACATATATATATATATTATATATTATATACGTATATGCCTATATGTGCGTCTTTATGAATAACTCCATGTACGCATCATATATACACATACACACAAGGTAAAGAGTGTAGGATTCCGATTCCTAAGGAAGTGGGATCGAGAACGCAAACTGCAAGGAGAATATATATATATATATATATATATATATATATATATATATATATTATATATATATATATATATATATATTGCGTTATTGTCGTGTGGCGCAAAAATGGATCACGTTTGCTAGGTTCCAGTGTCGCTTAAGGCATGCCTATCTTGAGTGCAAAATGTGTATGTATATGTATCCACCAAGTATGTGTGTATGTATGTATGTATGTGCTCTATTTATCTCCGTGTAGCATTTCTCTCTCTCTCTCTCTCTTAGTGTAAACTACTCATTTATGCAGGTCCATTTCAGAGCGAAAAACAAGATAGTAACACTACAGTTCCCGGGGTCTTAAAAAACATGTCTCTCCGTTTGCACCAGAGTGTCCCGAGAAATCTTATTTTTCATTCTTCTTTGCAAACTTGGCATCTCGTAGTGCCCTAGAGACCGGAAGTTGGAATTGTGAGGTGTTGGTGGTGGTACTGCTCATTTGTCTTTCCTTATTGTATTCCGCTTGATAAATACATTGTCTCTTAGAGTTTGTGATTGATAGTTTGCTTGTAATTTTGCAAATAAGAGGTCCAAATGTCTGACCATTTGTGAAATTCTCTTTATCCTCATCTGCGAATGAAATCATTATTGTTACGTATGTATGTATGTATGTATGTATGTATGTATGTATGTATGTATAAAATCCTTATCACTCAGTACACTCATTTGCAAACATATACAGGGTGTCCATAAAGTCCCAGTACCATTACAAGTATTTATTGCTTGTAATGGTACTGGGACATTATGGACATACTGTGTGTATATATATATATATATATATACATATATATATATATCTATATATATATATATATATAATATATTATAATATATATATATATATCTGCTCTATAAAGACAATTCACATGATTGTGCATGTATTATGTTTAATTGAATCCATGTTATCTCTATGCATAAATATACACATATATTTATACATAAACTCAATGCAAATGCGTAAGTACTGCATAAAATTCTCTTTTTTCACCTCCTAGCATAGTATAATTACAAACATACATGTGTATGAAGGCAGCACACATACCTGTTATGTATAAATGTATGTATGTGTGTATGTCTATAGCCTATGTACGTAAGTATGCTTAAAAGAACACGCAATCTCATACCTTTATAAAAAGGAACTATTTCCACCTTGGGTCAACAAAGACGAGAGTAATAAGGATATTCTCTTTATTGTTTCCTGTCTCTTTCCTCTTTCCTCCTTCTGCCTCCTTTCCTCACTTCCTGCTTTCCTTAGGCTCCCTCCCCTCTTTCCCTCTTGAGCATTCTGCGCTCTCGCGCGCGCGCTGAAGTCCACCATCAAATTCATCTCCTTCGTTTTTACGTCGAAGGGTTGATGACCTTCTAGGTAATAGACCCAGCCATCGATCAGTATATATAACTCCGCCCCCTCCTCCACCTCCCCCCTCCCCCCTTCCTCTCTCTCTCTCTCTCGGCTCTCTCGGATCTCTCGTCTCTCTCTCTCTCTCTCTCTCTCTCTCTCTCTCTGTTTATTTAGTTATCTCTCGCCCTGTTCCCTCGCTCGGCGTTTTGTCTTTTCGTACCACAGCCGATTTTTATATTTACTCTCTCTCTCTCTCTCTCTCTGAAAATTGTTTCTTTTTCTGCTTTTACTGGGATTCTCTCTCTCTCTCTCTCTCTCTCTCTCTCTCTCTCTCTCTCTCCATATACTTCCACTACTCTTGCAGCGCCTTTGTGCACAACCGTCAGGATACGGTCGTATTTTCATTCTTTATGTCTCCGATGGCTTCATTCTCTCCGGCGACCAAACTCCATTTATTATTGCTTCCTCCTCCTCCTCCTCTTCTTCTTCTTCTTCTTCCTTCTTCTTCTTCTTCTTCTTCTTTATTGTCGTCTGTGTAGCCTGTTCGAGACAGCCTTGATCCTGAGAATTTTTTTTTCCAGATTTTTTTACGTAAAGGAGAGTGAGAGAGAGAGAATTATTGTAGGAGAATCTGATAAATAAGAAAGAGAAAGAGAACTATTGTAGGAGAGTCAGTGATAAATAAGAGAGAGAAAGAGAGAATGAGAATTATTGTAGGAGAGTCAGTGATTAATAAGGGAGAGAGAGAGAGAGAATAAGAATTATTGTAGGGGATTCAGTGATAAATAAGAGAGAATGAAAATTATTGTAGGAGAATCAGTGATAAATAAGAGAGAGAAAGAGAATTATTGTAGGAGAATAGTGATAAATATGGGAAAGAGAGAGAATGAGAATTATTGTAGGAGAATCAGTGATAAATAAGGGAAACAGAGAGAATGAGAATTATTGTAGGAAAATCAGTGATAGATAAGAGAGAGAAAGCGAATTATTGTAGGAGAATCAGTGATAAATAAGAGAGAGAAAGAGAATGATTATAGGGGAATCAGTAATAAAGGAGAAAGAGGGAAAGAGAATTATTGTAGGGGAATCAATGGTAAATAAAAGAGAAATAGAATTATTGTAGGAGAATCAGTGATGAATAAGGGAGAGAGAGAGAGAGAGAGAATTATTGCTGGAGAACAGGAAGGAAAGAGAGAGAGAGAGAATTATTGTAAGAGAATCAGTGATAAATAAGAGAGAGAGAATTATTGTAGGAGAATAAGGAAAGAGAAAGAGAGAGAGATTGCAGGAAAACAAAGAGGAGAGAGAGAGAGAGAATTATTGCTGGAGTATCAGTGATAAATAATAGAGAGAGAGGGGGGGAATTACAATGGGATAATCAGGGAAAAGACACAGATCGAATTATTATAGGAGAATCAGGGAGGGAAAAAAAGAAAGAGATAGTGAGAGGAATATTGCAGGAGACTCGAGGAGAAGAAAGAACGAAAGAGAGGAAGAGGAAGAAAAAAAGAAAAGATGAGGAAGAAAAAAAGAAGAAATATTGAGAGAATTGAGGTAAGCGACTTCCGGTTATCCATAGCGGCTCTGAATGCTGATAAGAGATAACGCCTCTGGCAGATGCTAATGAGATAAGATCTCTTTCATCTTCGCATGGGGTTTTAAGGGAGGGGGCGGGGGTTAGGGTGGGTGGGGGAGGGGGTTGAGAAGACAGTCTTTTTTGGGTCCCAGAACTAGGATTCTGATTTTCTTTTTTTTCTTTTACTTTTTATTTTAATTTATTTATTTATTGTATTTTTATTTATTTTTATCTACTTTTACATTTTTATTTATTTACTTATTTATTTATTTATTTATATATTTATTTATTTATTTATCTCCTGTTGACCTCTGAACCTTGTTCTGACACTGCTGTATGCAGCTGCTTGCTAGTTGTATGTTTTTTTTTATATATATATAATATATATATAATAATCGTCGGGACCTGGAGCAAGAGGCCGTGCTGGCATAAGGCCAGGTTTTCTTCATTAGCAGCCAAAATGCGTTAAACCCTTCGCGTGAGCATGTAAAGTCACCTGACAGTCAATTTTTTTTTTTTCTTAAACTAAAGGAAGACCATTTTCAACCCTGAGGAAAATGGCTATTTATTCATTCAAACTGAGTTAGCCAAGACTCAAGTTTTGTTATTTTTTTCTTAATCGCCAAAGACTTCAAGAGACACGAACCCCTTTTTCGTGGGGGGGGGGGGGGGGGGAGCGGCGGGTTGAGCGACAAATTCTTTGTAATTTTTAGCCATGACAAGTTTTTTATTATTTTTATTTTTTGTTAATCGCCAAAGACATCAAGAGACACTCCCCACCCCCCTTTTTTTGGGAGTGAGGGACAAATTTGTCATAATTTTCCCCTATCTTTCAAAGACGTAAATTTGAATAGTCTCTCCCTCCTGTAAAATGATTGATCTGATAGTCTCCTCTTAAGGTAATATTTTCAAAATAAACGAAACAGATCTCTGAAGTGATCGAATCTCTTTTATGAGGTCGAACCTATTTAAAGAGATCGAACCTCTCTTAATGAGATCGAACCTCTCTTAATGAGATCAAACCTCTCTTAAGTGATCAAACCTGTTTTGAAAAGTTCAAACCTCTTGTAAGAGATCAGATCTCTTATAAGGGATCAAACCTCTTTGATGAGATTAAACTACTTTTGAAAAGATCAAACCTCCTTTAATGAATCAAAACTCTTGTAAGAGATCAAACCTCTTTTAAGAGATCAAACCTCATTTAATGAATCAAACCTCTTTAAGGAGTTGAAAACTCTCTAATGAGATATTTTAAGAGATCGAACCTCTCTCCAGAGATCGAACCTCTTTTTTTTTAAGGGATCAAACCTCTGTTGGCAGAGGTCAAACTTCTTTAAAGGGATCAGATCCCTTTTCACCTGATCCGACTTGAAGCAAAAGTGATCTCGGAGGCAGTTGGTGAATTATTAACTAGTTGCAAGAGCAGTTGCTTTAACTTTTGAATTTAAGCCACTTGAGCCCCACGACTACTTCTCCTTCCTCAAGCGATTACACTAACTTTACTTAGTCAATACTTAGGTAATACTTCTCCGGGTGATTACTGTTACTTTTAAGTTGCCTATTAGTCAGTGGCGGATTGAAAGGGGGGTGGTGGTTGGATATATAGAACAATGTTTTCTTTCACTTGGATATATAGAACAATGTTTTCTTTCACTTGGATATATAGAACAATGTTTTCTTTCAATAAATCCTTATTAATAGCAAAAATGTGCTTAGTTAATGGTAACTTCAACGACAAGACGTACTATTACTGCTAACCCTAATGAGCTTAGTGTTTACCTTGACTTAAGATTAATGATAATTATAATCGATCACCAGACATTTTATTTCTATTCACTATATTCCCGTTAAGTAATTTTCCTAGTAACCCTTTGAACTGGCGAGCAAGTATTATTATTATTATTATTATTATTATTATAAAAAATAGCTTAACCAGTGGTCTGGTTAAACTATTTTATAATAATAATAATCATAATCCTTCCTCGTCAGCCAAAAGGGCTACAAACTCCCTAAATAAATTAGGAATATATTCCTTGCTGATTTTCGTTAATTGAAACTTATGCTGTGAATGGATGAGGCATTGTTTGACGAATCTCTCAATTGGAGTTGCGTTCGATTCTGAATTAAGTTTGGTCAAAGGATGGACTGCCGATTAAACCCCTCCCCCCCTTCCCCCCTTCCCATCCCCCCAACTTCATTAAGAGGGAAAGTTGGGTGGTGAGTCCCTGATGAGAAAGAGAGAGAGAGAGACTGATAATAATCATTGATTAATTTTCTTTTTCCTTTCCGAATCGAATGGCATTGCCTAGGACTGACTTTTCTTCGGGCATACAACTGATAAAATTCTTAAACACGTTCTCCTCTCTCTCTCTCTCTCTCTCTCTCTCTCTCTCTCTCTCTCTCTCTCTCTCTCTCTCTCTGGTGAGAGAGAGTGATTATAATCAGTGATTAATTTTTTCCCTTCCCGGATCGAATGGCACCACCAATGGATGACTCTTTGTTTGGCGATACGACTGGTAAATATTTCTAATCTCTCTCTCTCTCTCTCTCTCCTCATCTCTCTCTCTCTCTCCTCTCTCTCTCTCTCTCGTGACTCTGGTGTGTGTGTTGACATCTCGTTCGCCGAACGACCCCATCAGAGAAATTAGCCGGAGGTATTAGCCCGGGCCATCGAGAGAGAGACTTTTATTTGTTGACCCTTTCCGTAATTCAATTGTAATTTATTTCTCTCTCTCTCGGCGCTGCGTCCCCTTAAACTGAAAGTCATTCCCCGGAGGATAAAAATGCAGGTGTGGTCTCTCTCTCTCTCTCTCTCTCTCTCTCTCTCTCTCTCTCTCTCTCTCTCTCTCTCTCTCTCTCTCGTTTCAAATTGAAAGAAGTGGAAAGAGGTCATTCCGATTTTCGAGTTGTTTGTTTATTCATATATAAACTGGCTTTGCAACGATTGTATCCATTGACGACACTGGATTACTAATAAAGAGAAGGAACTTTCTTTGAAAGGGAAAGAGGCCAATTCAATATTCGAGTTGTTTGTTTATTTATATTTAAGCTGGCGTTCCATCGACTGTATTCATTGACGCCAGTAGTTTTCTAGTAAGGATGAAGAGATTTGTTTGAAAGGAATCGTGGTCAGGTGTATTTGCAATTTTTTTATCTTTTTATTTTTTATATCTTTTCAATTTTTTTTTATTTATATTCCATCTGATTTTGCAACGATTATATGCAAGGAATTTCCAAGCTATTTACTTGTTTATTATGTTAAAAATTATACGTCACTGGCTTTCTAGTAAGAAGGAATTTTATTATTTGATTATATAAACTTTATTATTTGATTATATAAACTAAAGTTATTTGATTATATAAACTTATGTCCTGAGAATTCAAATCATGACGCCATTGGTTTTCGACTAAGGACGAGGAAATGATGCCTGATAGTGAATTACGAAATAGGGGACGAATCATTTCCTGAAATAAATGAGCATTTATTTTTATTTGGATGCGAAAGTCATCCTTTTAAAACCCCGTCAGGACAAGGAAGTAGTGTCCGATCTCCTTAAATAAATGAACATTTATTGTTATTTGGATGTGATATTTATCGTTTTAAAAACCCCGAGAGTGTGAGGAAGTAGTGTTTACGAATGAGAAAATAGTGTCCGATCTCCTTAAATAAATGAACCTTTATTTTTATTTTTATGTAATATTCATTCTTTGAAGACTCCGTAAGGACAAGGAAGTAGTGTTTTCGAATGAGGAAATAGGATCGGATCATCTCCTTCTTAAATAAATGAACATTTATTTTTATTTGAACGTGAAATTCATCCATTTAAAAACCCGAGAGTGTGAGGGAGTAGTGTTTAAGAATGAAAAAATAGGGTCCGATCTCCTTCTTAAATAAATTAACGCTTATTTTTTATTTGGATGTGATATTTATCGTTTTAAGATTTCATGGAAATGGCGGGTGCCCGTGACAGCCAGTTGGGGAATAGAGGGTCTACCTTTTCATCACTGAAAAGTACCGTGCCTGGTTTTAGACAAAGCCCCCAAGGATGGTTGGGAATTTAGTGGTCTGAATGAAGACCTGAAGGGAAAGTGGGTTGTATTTGGCTCCGAATCACGGAGAGAATTACGAAATTAATTATAATTAAATTGACTGATGAGTTGCGAAAATACTTGTGATAATTATACATCGTAAGCCCTGTTAGGTCATTCAGCGCTGAAACGTTAAATTGACAGTAGAAAGGTTTGAAAGATGTAACAGGAAGAAAACCTCAAAGCAGTTACGCAATGACTCAATTGTTAGGAGAGGGTGGAAGGAAGAGAATATGAAAGGAGGTACAGTAAAATGAACGAAAGGGGTTGCAACGAATCTTACGTAATGCCTACGGTGCACCGCATGAGGTGCACTTATGGCACTATACCTCCTTACTGAGGAATAATGATGATGATAATGAAAATAATTAAGGTAATTAGCCTCGTCAGACCTGTTTATGAGCTGTAAGCAATGCCCCAGAACTACCCTTGCAATTTCCTTGATTTCCTTTAGATCTTAATTATTAATATTTACTTAAAAAAGAAAACTTGACGCTTTTCGATTCAAATCGTGCAAGTATTAACACTGCGTCACAGTTCCTTATCAAAGAAATACGGAAATGTGGAGCAGTTTTAGCGATCTCTCTCTCTCTCTCCTCTCTCTCTCTCTCTCTCTCTCTCTCTCTCTCTCTCTGGTGACGCTTGGTGCTGGAAACTCGCTTGATGAAAGTAAATAGAAATATGTTTACTCCGATGATCGGGAACTTTCAGTTCGTTAGCCCGAAACTTTCGGCCGCTTCGTTAAAAGTTAATAACGGAGCGGGCTTTCGCTGCAGTGCCTTCATCTGTATTTTATATTATTATTATTATTATTATTATTATTATTATTATTATTATTATTCTCTATTTTTCGAATAGCGGCTTTTCCAGCACTACCTAAACAGGCTACAGTAGATTCACATCAACCGTGCATGTGATGTCTAGGCCCGTCCTTTACGACGCTCCTGATTGGCTTTTGATAAGCCAATCACAGGGCTGGAAATTCTCTGTCTCTCGAGAGAGTTCACATAGGCAGGATGTATGTTCCACCTCTTTCGAAAGACGTATCCCTCGGGAGAGGTGGAATATACATCCCTCCTTTGTGAACTCTCGAGAGAGACTGAGAATTTCCAGCCCTATGACGGGCTTATCAACAGCCAATCAGGAGCGTCGTAAGGGACGGGCCTAGACATCACATGCACGGTTGATGTGAATCTGCTATAGTAGAGCACCTTACGCTGTCATTTTCAAATGCAGGGTCAAGATCAGTGTATATATTCATATTACAAGGAAGAGAGAGACAGAGAAACCGTGAATGACTTTGATGACTATGATACCATAGTTAATCTTTAAAAATTTAAATATAAATATATATACAGACTTTGACTCTGCATTTGAAAATGGCCTCCATAGGCGCTCTACTACCCTGTTTAAGTGATGCTAAAAAAAGCCGCTATTCGAAAAGCAGGGAAGAAATCTCTGCAATCGTAACGCTGCTTAAGTAGTCATTACTATTAATAAAGTGTGCTTGAGAGAGGGTCTGCTTCCTAAGTATTATTATTATTATTATTATTATTATATTATTATTATTATTGCTGTTTGATAAAGGGGGTTTATACAGATCATACAGATTCTCGAAAGTTCTCTGTACAGGTTTATTTTATGTAAATTTACATAAATTTGGATTTGTTTTACCATTTTAAGGTTCGTGCGATGATGATGATGACGATTTTTATTAATACATACACACACACACACACACACATACACACACACATATATTATATATATATATATACATATATAGATATGTATATAGACACACATACATACATATCACCCATCCACCTTTATAAATACACGTTCATAATCACAAAGGCGCATTTGGTATGCTTTACCTGAACCCACGAGTAGCACACATAATGAAATTCTTCAAGCCTCTTGTTGTATATCACCAAATACCTCGAGTTCTTTCCCCCCCCCTCATCACCCCCCCCCCCTCACCCACCACACACCCCAGCCCCTCTGCGTTGTTGTTCCTCTTTTAGAAGCGAGCAACAGCTATCTACCATCGTATTACCCTCTGAGCGGCTCAGCAGCAGCGCGAACACGAATGCGTCGACAAAAGCCAGCAACGGTTTATTGATCTGCAATAAAAAAAAAAAACATGCTAACAAAATGCGAAAAAAAAACAACAAAATAAAATTGGATGGGTGCCAATTCTACAGTGCCGCAGCGGAAGTTCACGTCGTTGGTAATGGCGTAATGTTGTTTTTCCATGCTGTGTTGTTTTGTTTTGCTGTTGTTTCTCTCTCCGGGTTTCGTTGTTTTTCGTTTGCACGTTCTGTTTAATTACGGTGACGAATGTGCCAACACTGGTTACTTTGTATCATATTTTGGTTATATATATATATATATATATATATATATATATATACTATATATATATATATATATACATATATATATAATATATATATATATATATATCTATATATGTATAATATAGATATATATATATATATATATGTATTTATATATATCTATATATATATAATATATATATATATACATAATATATATATTATATATATATTGTATATATATATCTATATACTTTATGTATGTGTATGTATTGTATGAAATGAATACATATATATATATATATATATATATATATATATATATATATATATATATATATATGGTCACTTATTCATGATTTGTTTCAATTTTATGATTTTCCTTTTATTTAATCTCTCCTATGTTATTTTATTTATTTGTTTCAGTATTTTAATTACGAGAGAGCAACAACAGAGATAAGGAGAGTAATCATGAATACCCTCTAAGAAAACGGACATGATAAAGAGCCCATTATGAAAAATATTAATGATAATAATAATAATAATAATAATAATGATAATAATAATAATAATAATAAACAAGCAGTGTTTAAATTAACATTTCTTTCAGTACTAAAATGACTTGACTCTCAGGTTTATTATCAATAGCGTTATGCTAATCTACGCTGTCATGGTCTCCTTGCTAATATACGATTATGCTAATGAATTCCTGTCTGTCTTAGTTATGGTAATTCGACGAGGAAAGCTGAGTGGCACCGTGCCAGCCACCTTGGTATCAAGTTTGTGCAACATCCAGTACACAATATATTGTATACAATTACTTGACACATTGGTACACAGGTTAGAATATAGTATACAATGTATGGTGTACTAGCCACCTTGGTATACGGTATGCAATATACAATATACATTGTACTATGCAGTTACTAGGCACCTTGGTATTCAGTATACAGTACACAATGTATAGTATATAGCTGCTAGGCACCTTGGTATACAATATACAGTACACAGTTATACTAGATGTGTTTTGTAATTAGATCAATACTAAAAACGCAAGGGAAAGAATGCAATGTGCAGTATGAAATAAGATCTTTTTCTGTCCGCAATCAGATCTTAAAAACTACTGAGATCTTTTTCTGTCCGCAGTCAGATCTTAAAAACTACTGAGATCTTTTTCTGTCCGCAATCAGATCTCAAAAACTACTGAGATCTTTTTCTGTCCGCCCAATCAGATCTTAAAAAAAACTACTGAGATCTTTTTCTGTCCGCAATCAGATCTTAAAAACTACTGAGATCTTTTTCTGTCCGCAATCAGATCTTAAAAACTACTGAGATCTTTTTCTGTCCGCAATCAGATCTCAAAAACTACTGAGATCTTTTTCTGTCCGCAATCAGATCTCAAAAACTACTGAGATCTTTTTCTGTCCGCAATCAGATCTTAAAAACTACTGAGATCTTTTTCTGTCCGCAATCAGATCTCAAAAACTACTGAGGCCAAAATGCTGCAAATTGGTATGTTGATCAGCCACCCTCCAATCATCAAACATACCAAATTGCAGCCCTCTAGCCCCAGAAGTTTATAATTTTATAGTTAGCCATAATCGTGTATCTGGCAACGATATAGGACAGGCCACCACCGGGCAGTGATTAAAGTTTCATGGGCCGCGGCACATGCAGCATTATACCGTGACCACCGAAAGTTAGATCTATTTTCGGTGGCTTTCATTATACGCTGTACAGAAAACTGGATTTCTTTGGCGCATTTTTTCATTGTTTTTTTTTTTTATTTCAAATGTTCTGCTGATGGGGAGAAAATACACAGAATGAAAACCTAATTGTTAATGACTTGCTGAGGGAAAAAAAAGCAAAAATACAATATTTCTTAATAGTAAGCTCTTTAGGGAAAGAATGCAATGTGCAGTACGGAAAAAAAAAAGCTTCTTTTCCTTTTTGGCCATAAAAATACGATCTTTAGCGGCCGAAGAAAAATAAAAAAAATACGATTATCAGGAACTTGATTGTTAATGCCTACCTAATGAGGAAAATAACACGAAATACAAGACTTATTCATTTATTTTTGACACATCTCAGTGGAATGCAATTCGAACACTTTATGGGGGCTGCAAGATATGGGCGTTTTACACATATCTTTCGAGTGCTTTTACTTAAAAGGACGCGTGATAACTTTATAAATGCATTTGCCTAACAGGCGCGTAATATCTTGAAATGCTTCTACTTGAAAGAACGCTTGGTATCTTAAAACGCATTTGCTTGAAGTGTTTTTAATTTTGTTTTGGCATGTAGCACATCCCAAAATAATTTCACCTTGTCGGGCGGATATGTTCACGTATTGTGAAATATTTTTTTATGTTATGCAATTATAAACAAGTAGAATAATCTTGAAATATGTTCGCTTGGCTCACCAATGGGATAATAAATTTGTTTAGGAAAATATAATTTCTTCTGTGTATGATTTAATGTCACTGCTAGGAGCTTGGGATTTTTTTTATTGTATCGGTTTACCTTAGAACGCATTATCTCTCCTTGACTCGAGTTCTAATCTTGGAAGGGAGAAATTCTTCCTCGTATTTCCTATTCTGATCTTCAAGGGATTTCAGTACAAAATCTTATTGAAAGATGTTGAAGAATCCTAAAGTTATTCGTATTAAGTTCTTTTGTTTTTTCTCAAAAAAAAATCCTTTTCGTTTTTTTCCACAGGGACCCACATACACAACATTCCGCAAAACGAAATAAAATAAACAAGATAAATTTCTGTTGTTTTTTCCACTGGGATCAATATAAGCAAAATAATTCACAATATAAAACAAAAATTAAATCGTTCTTGTATTTCCACAGGGACCAATATATACAAATTTTCGCAAAAAAAAGATAATAATTAATTCTTCTTCGTTTTTTTCCACAGGGACACACACACACACACACACACACACACACACACAACATTTCGCAAAACGAAATAAAATAAACAAGATGAATTCCTTTTGTTTTTTCCACTGGGATCAATATATGCAAAATAATTCACAAAATAAAAAAAAATTAATTCCTTCTTGTATTTCCCACAGGGACCAACATTCACAAAGTTTCGCAAAAAAAAAATAAATAAATAAATAAAAATTCATTCCTTTTCGTTTTTTTTCCACAGGGACCCACACACACAACATTTCACAAAACGAAATAAAATAAACAAGATAAATTCCTTTTGTTTTTTCCACTGGGATCAATATTTGCAAAATAATTTGCAAAACAAACCAAAAATTAATTCCTTCTTGCATTTCCCACAGGGACCAACATTCACAAAATTTCGCTAGAAAAAAATAATAATGATAATTCCTTTTCGTTTTTTTTCCACAGGGACCCACACACACAACATTTCGCAAAACGAAATAAAATAAACAAGATAAATTCCTTTTGATTTTTTCCACTGGGATAAATATATGCAAAATAATTCACAAAATAAAACAAAAAAACAGAAAAAAAATTTATTCCTTCTTCTGTTTTCCACAGGGACCGATATAGGCAACATTTCATTTAAAAAAAAAAAAAAAAAAAAAACTATTTTTTCCCTTTTTAATTTCTTTCTTTTTCGTCTTTCTTCCCACAGGGACCAAAACACAACCACCAACTACCAACGGCTATCAGCCATGCGTCGTCTTCCCCAGGTGCTGATCATCGGCGTGAAGAAGGCGGGCACGCGTGCCCTCCTGGCGTTCCTGAGGGTACACCCTTCCATTCGGGCGGCAGGGCCCGAGATCCACTTCTTCGATAGGTTCTATCACAGGGGACTCGCCTGGTACAGGTCAGTGTTACGATGCGTCTCGTGGGGTAAGTCGAATCTTGCTCTCTCTCTCTCTCTCTCTCTCTCTCTCTCTCTCTCTCTCTCTCTCTCTCTCTCTCAATTAGTTTTTCGTTTTCCTTATTCTATATTTCAAGTCTCTCTCTCTCTGCTCTCTCTCTCTCTCTCTCTCACATATATACGTATATATATATATATATATATATATATATATATATATATATATATATATATATATATATATATATATTATACCTCAGTATCAGGAACATTCGTCATTTTTTGCGACATTCTCAAATCTGAGTCCAGCAAATGTCAAGCGTTCCAGCGAGTGAATCGCTTAAAAAAAAAAAAAAAAAAAAAAGGCGCTAAATCTGTAAGCGTTAATCCTCTCACGTATTTTGTGATCCGAGATTTCCTTTGCTCTAATCAGGGGGGGTGGTGATTTTGCGATGGACAACTTTTCATCGTCGAACATTTGCACTTTAGAGATAAATCCCACTCGAATTTCGAAGCGCATTAATCCGTAATTATCTCTCTCTCTCTCTCTCTCTCTCTCTCTCTCTATCTATCTTTTTTTGGCACGCTGCACATTAACAGAATTTGGCAAATGATTAATTCATCCGGTAAATGATGAGCTTTTATCAGGTTTCAGTTCGGGCGTGAGCTTCCTCTCTAGCTATTTTTTTTTATTTTTTTTTAGTAACGAAAACAAAATGGTAGATATTATCGTAAATGCAGCCATTACAATGGAAACTTTATGTACGTATATATGTATACGAACGTATGTATGTTTTTAGTAACAAAATTGTAGGTTATATCGTAAATGCAGACATTACAATGGAAACTTTATGTATATATGTATACGTATGTATGTATGTAAACACATACACACATATATACACGTATATATCTCAAGTATAAAAGGCTCGTTAAAACACTGTTTTAAAACTAAGGCCTTAGATTTAAACTAGAGTGTTTTAATGGACCTTTTATACTTGAGACGTATCCTGTTTTAACAGAAGAATTTATTTATACACACATACATTGATATATATATATATATATATATATATATATATATATATATATATATATATATATATACCTTCCGATTTTCAGCAAGTCTTTTCGTAAAAGAGGTCCAAGTCAACCTATTCAGCCAAGCCACGACTCGGTACAATTGACGCACGACTAAAATAAACAGCTCCCTGCTTTAGTCATCAAAGATGCATACAATGATTGTAACTCCCCACTTTTATGTGTGTGTGCGTGTGTGTGTGTGTGTGCGTTGGATAAAAGGCGTGTCGAAAGTTAAGATCCCTGCTTTCTGTCTGAAAAGTCTCCCCAAAGCTGTGTAAGTTTCTCTTGACGTCTTGAGGATCAGACGCTGTGAAATTAATTTTTTTTTTTTTTTTTTTTGTAACTACAAACACTCGAGTCTACACAAACATGAGTTGGGTGTGTTGTAGTATTGGCGCCTAGTACCGTTTATGTGAACTTCAGAAAAAAAATCCATTGAAATTCATAATTATAAGTTCTACGAGATTACTGTGACTTGAAAAGATTTCGGTGACAGCGACCCCGTTGATTGCGACGTTTAGGTAACTTGAAGGGAGGGGTTCTCCCACTAACACCCCTCCCCCCAACTCCATCATCACCAGGGCTCCCCCCCCCCCCCCCCCCCCCCCCCCGGCCCTCACCCCTATACACATTGTACACTAAGGAGCGAACCGACTTGGAACGTGCTAGCCCTGAAGTTGAGGTAATTAATATTGATTCTGGATTCTTATATGATTTCGTCTCAGCCAGCTGACATTATTTTTCTCAGTGACTTTTAATGATGCTGCGAATGAAGAACATTAAAATAATTTATGCTTCTTTGAAGAGGGATGTATTAGTCCTTCCTTATTCGTTGTGACGTCATTTAAGTTGTGTTATTATCGCGTTCATTACGATCAGGTTTACTTGACATCGACTCGAGAAACAGAATTATCGTCATTATATGAATATGACGTCATCACCTGCTGATATAAGTAGCTGTTTTTTTTATGATTTTCATATGGAGAGAGAGAGAGAGAGAGAGAGAGAGAGAGAGAGAGAGAGAGAATGTACACCTGCTGCTATAGGTAAGGTGTTTTTATATTGTTTTTCATATGAGAGAGAGAGAGAGAGAGAGAGAGAGAGAGAGAGAGAGAGAGAGAGTGAGTGAGTGAGTTTGTAACGCCCTTCCCTTTTGATGTGATACATTTTTTACTGAGTTCTAAACTCACTCTCTCTCTGTCTCTGTCTCTGTCTGTGCCCTACGACACGGAACTCACCGCACCTTTTAAAAAGATAATCCTCGAAGGAATGTCACAGAAACCTTTCAAAATTCTCTCTCTCTCTCTTCTCTCTCTCTCTCTCTCTACACCAGACATTGCATTAAGAATGATTTACAACTCGCAATAAAAAGCGACGGAAAAGAGTCTGGAGCCTAAGACGTTCTTCTAGTTGTAGTATTCAGGACAGTACGTACATACACACACACAAAAACACACCACTACCACTACAACCATTCATCTTACCACAACTGTTGCTGTTGCTATAACTACTACCACCACCACCGCCGCCGCCGCCGCCACTGTTGCTGCTATGAACTGTCATCTTTCATCTCTTATGCAAAGCTTCAAGGATCTCTCCGCATAATCAGATTTATCGCCTTTGCGAAGTAGCGGCTAGCAGTTAATGAAAAAAATAGCAGCGGCTAGCAGCTAGCAGCTAATAAAAAAAAATAGCAGTGGCTAGCAGCTAATAGAAGAAATAATAGCAACGGCTAGCAGCTAATAAAAAAAAATGGCAGTGGCTAGCAGCAGCGAAAGGCAGTCGGTAGCATCGAAACTGCTTACGAGAGAAACTCATCATAAGTATTCATGAACGTCTGTCTTTTCCTCTCTCCTGTCTTCTCCTCTCATCTCTTTTTCTCTCCTTTCCTTTCTTCTCCCTTCCTCTCCTCTTTCCCAACTTCATCTCTTAGTTTACGATGCTCGTTTGTTTATGTTTGGGACCTTTGCTTTGCTTTGTTGCAGGAAGGGTTTAATGGTCCTGTGTATATTATAGTTTATGATTTTTTTTTGGGGGGGGTGGTTTCTTTATTGGTTATTTGTTCTTCATGTTTATTATATTGGATATTATCTTGCTGGCGTCACGACGGTATTACATTTTACTCCTGTGACCTGAGAAGGGAATTATGTATCCGGTTGTTAGTGCTTTAAACAGCCCGTCTGGTATCCAAACCATCTACCTCTAATACCCACCTTCCGAACATTTCTCCTGCAGGAGCCAGATGCCCCCAAGCCTGGAGGGCCAGCTGACGGTGGAGAAGACGCCCGCGTACTTCACCACCCCGGAGGTTCCCGCCCGAGTGAAGACGGACCTCCCCGACGTCCGGCTCCTACTCGTCGTCAGGGATCCTGTCACAAGGGCCATATCAGACTACGCTCAGGGACTCAGGTAATGCACGGAAGCGGGAGAAAGGATAAGGGTCCTTCGCACTGTGAAGGATTTGAATCCTTCTAAGTAGGAAAAGGGTCCTTTGCACTGCGTAGGATTTGGGTCCTTTTAAGTGGGAGAAAGGGTAAGGGTCCTTCGCACTGTGAAGGATTTTAGTCCTTCTAAGTAGGAAAAGGGTCCTTTGCACTGCGTAGGATTTGAGTCCTTCTAAGTGGGAGAATGGGTAAGGGTCCTTCGCACTGTGAAGGATTTTAGTCCTTCTAAGTAGGAAAAGGGTAAGGGTCCTTCGCACTGTGAAGGATTTTAGTCCTTCTAAGTAGGAAAAGGGTAAGGGTCCTTCGCACTGTGAAGAACTTGAATCCCTCTTAAGTAGGAAAAGGGTAAGAGTCCTTCGCACACTGAAGGATTTGAATCCATCTAAGTGGGAGAAAGGATAAGGGGTCCTTCACACTGTGAGGGATTTGAGTCCTTCTAAGTGGGAAAAGGATTCTTTACACTGCATAGGATCTCAAGTCCTCGTAAAACGTGATCCTTTACCATTACTAAAGGATACCTCTGTCTGTGTTAGATAACAGCAGCGTAGGATACATAAGGTTTTGTAGGATACCTCAACGAAGGACTTACGAGTCTTTGTAGGATACCATATCTCTAAATCTTTGCTAGGTGTCCTTCCACTGCGTAGGATCTTAATTCCTCGCAAAACGACGATCCTTTGCCAATATCAAAGGACATTTGTCTTAAATATACAAATCAATTACCGACATTTCAAGATGTTAATTGAAGAGATTAATTATTGGTTCGCTGAAGCTGTTGGCTATTAATATTGGAGAGGAAATGGAAAACTTCAAATTGTTTTATGTGATATTTCTCTCTCCTCTCTTCTCTCTCTCTCTCTCTCTCTCTCTCTCTCTTATATATATATAATAATATATATATATATAGATATATATATTATATATATATATATATATATATAAATAAATGAAGGTCTAAGCCACGGAGGAAAAAATGAAAGGCGAGAAAGCCAAGAACAGTTGTGCCTGAGTAAAGGGTCGTGCTAAGCCGAAAGTTCTTGGCTTTCTCGCCTTTCACTTTTTCCTCCATGGCATAGGCCTTTATTTATACATAGCATCAAGTTTTATATGCTTCGTGATCAAGTTATTCATATATATATATATATATATATATATATATATATATATATAATATATATATATATATATATAACACATTAAATTGTTTCCGTGAATATATGATGTGATCTCTCTCTCTCTCTCTCTCTCTCTCTCTCTCTCTCTCTCTCTCCTCAAATATATATATATATATATATATATATATATATATATATATATTATATATATATATATATATATATATATATTATATATCTAATAAAAGGAGCCCATAAAAACACCAAAATATAGAGAAAAAGTACTATATTTCAGAGACTGCTGTCTCCCTCTTCAGGTAGATGAATGAGAAAAGTTTACAGAAAAGGTGGTATTTATACCAAGAGGTCCATCCACAAACAAGCCAATTTAAGTCACACCGCTGATAATCTTCCTTTAATCTTCTTAAGTGTTGGTTGAATGAAGACGTTGTCGATCGTATCTGAAATCCATGCTCCTTTTGAGATGTTCATTACCTGCCTCTCTTTTATTAAGGCCGATTCCATCATTTGACTCTTGTACCGGCAGTTGCTGCTATAAATTACACGTGACAAATTCCAGTTTATTCTATGGTTATGTTCATTTATATGGTTGAAAATAGCCGAGTTCTGTTGTCCATACCTAACTGACCGTTTGTGTTGTATTAATCTCTGGGGAAGGGATTTACCTGTAAATCCGATGTAAGATTGGTCACAGTCCTGGCATGGGATTTCGTATACCCCAGAGTCCTTTGGAGATGTCTTTTGTTGGACGTTAATCAGGGATTTGGCTAAGGTGTTTGGGTAAGTAAATACAAAAGGGTTCGATTTTCCGAGGGGGTTGGTTATTCCCCTAATCGTGTCCAGGTGGGGAATTATTATTTTATTGTTGGGTGTATCTCTGGTCTTGTCTTTAGGGGGTCGGTAGAAAATTACGTTTGCTTTGTGAATTGCTTTCTCAATTATATGGTCAGGATATTTTAAAGACGAAAGTTGCTTGCGAATTAGTTCAAATTCTTTTTCCAGGAATCTGGGGAACAAATTCGTAAGGCTCTTAAGAACAAGTTACTAAGCTACACCTGTCTTGATAGTAATGTCGTGATAGCTAAAGTAGTGAATGTATGAAAGTGAGAACGTTGGTTTTCTGTATATGGTAAATTTGTATTCTGTCGTATCTCTGATTATTAAAACATCAAGAAAAGGAATTTTTTTGTCTGTTTTCCATTCAACTTTAAATTTGATGCTTGGCACCTATGTGTTTAATTTCGAGAGGAATTCATTAAAATTGCCCCACCTATTATCCCAAAATGTTAGGATATCATCCACGTATCTCATCCACAGCATGTTTTTGGGTTTTATTGCATTTATTACTGTAGTTTCAAAGTATTCCATGTACAGATTGGCTAGAACAGGACTTAAAGGACTACCCATACTACACCCGAATTTTTGCTTGTAGAATGATTCCCCGAATGAAAATACGTTGTTAGATGCACATAATTCAACTAGCTTTATTATTTTGTCAAGCGCCAATGGGGAATGATCTGAATAGGGGGATAATTTTACCCTTAAAAACTGAAGAACGTCCTGTACTGGTACTTTAGTGAACAGGGAATCTACGTCAAGGCTTAAAAGTTTTATGTTGTGAAGTGGTATATGTGCTTCTCTGAATTTGTGACAAAAATCTTCCGAATGTTTAATGTGACTGGGGGAAAAAGCACCTAAAAAAGGGGAAAGGAGGCCAGCTAACCATTTAGAAATTTTGTAATTGAAAGCTCCGGCACATGAAACGATGGGTCTGAATGGAAGATTGTCTTTGTGAGTTTTGGGAAGGCCATAAAAGTAGGGTAATTTAGGATTAATTACTTTAAATTTCTCTAATAGTTCAATACTCTTTTTGTCTTTGCCAATTAATATTACTTTCCGAAAAAATTCTGTGGGAACGTTTTGGAGGGGATTTTTCGTCAGTTTTTCGTATGTGTTAGTGTCGCTAAGGAGCAGGTTGATTTTGTCAAGGTAGAAGTCTTTGTCCATTATTACGATTTTGCCGTCTTTGTCGGATCTACTTATTATAACATCTAACTTTTTTTAGCGAGTGGATGGCTATCATGAATCTGCGGGGAACTGGATATTTCTTATGTAAGTCAGTTAAAGCATTTAGTAACACTCCTTTTAAACATATCTCTTCACGGCTGTAGTTTTTGTCAGATATGAATTTATCAAAAGCCACTATGAAGTCTAGGTTGTTTTTGCGGTCTGGCATAAGGGCGAAGGATAAGCCTAAATTTAAAACTAAATGTTGATTTACAGTAAGGGGGGTGTTGGATAAGTTTAAAACTTTGTCTTGTTGCTCAAGATTATTCCATGCACTATTGTCTATTAGGTTATTAAACTTGCGTAAAAGTCTGTTGGAATGAGTCAAGACCAGAGATACACCCAACAATAAAATAATAATTCCCCACCTGGACACGATTAAGGGAATAACCAACCCCCTCGGAAAATCGAACCCTTTTGTATTTACTTACCCAAACACCTTAGCCAAATCCCTGATTAACGTCCAACAAAAGACATCTCCAAAGGACTCTGGGGTATACGAAATCCCATGCCAGGACTGTGACCAATCTTACATCGGATTTACAGGTAAATCCCTTCCCCAGAGATTAATACAACACAAACGGTCAGTTAGGTATGGACAACAGAACTCGGCTATTTTCAACCATATAAATGAACATAACCATAGAATAAACTGGAATTTGTCACGTGTAATTTATAGCAGCAACTGCCGGTACAAGAGTCAAATGATGGAATCGGCCTTAATAAAAGAGAGGCAGGTAATGAACATCTCAAAAGGAGCATGGATTTCAGATAAGATCGACAACGTCTTCATTCAACCAACACTTAAGAAGATTAAAGGAAGATTATCAGCGGGGGTGACTTAAATTGGCTTGTTTGTGGATGGACCTCTTGGTACAAATACCACCTTTTCTGTAAACTTTTCTCATTCATCTACCTGAAGAGGGAGACAGCAGTCTCTGAAATATAGTACTTTTTTCTCTATATTTTGGTGTTTTTATGGGCTCCTTTTATTAGATGGAATTCTGTTGTTACAGAACATTTTTACCAGTCATATATATATATATAATATATATATATATATATATATATATATATTATATATATATATATGGATGAAAAATGTAAAAACTGTTCTGTAACAACAGAATTCCATCTAATAAAAGGAGCCCATAAAAACACCAAAATGTAGAGAGAAAAGTACTATATTTCAGAGACTGCTGTCTCTCTCTTCAGGTAGATGAATGAGAAAAGTTTACAGAAAAGGTGGTATTTATACCAAGAGATTCGTCCACAAGTAAGCCAATTTAGGTCACCCCCGCTGATAATCTTCCTTTAATCTTCTTAAGCGTTGGTTGAATGAACACTGCGTCGACGATGTCCGATGTCCAATTCCCTTTTGAGATGTTCATTACCTGCTTCTCTTTTATTAAGGCCGATTCCATCATTTGACTCTTGTAC
>NC_061092.1:5455882-5493382 GCF_015104395.2 Macrobrachium nipponense | reverse complement strand
TCGGCCATTTTTCCCAAACTTGCGATTTTGGGCGTTAGGGAATTTTTTTTTATTCCTTTCTTTTCAAGAACAGGCAGTTTTCCCCCATTTGCTGTCATGGTGTCATTTGATTCATAATGATTTTTTTATTATTATTTCTGAGTTGTATGTCATGCTTTCATTTCATTTACAATGATTTGTTTTTATGTCTTCTGAGCTATATGTGCTGGTTTTTATAGGTACGTGCGTGCGTGGGTTTTGTGGTTGCCTGAGGACAAAGTGCGTAGATACATCCATGTGTAGACCCTATATATATATATATATATATATATATATATATATATATATATATATATATATATATATATAGATATCTATATATGTATTATTATATATATATATTATTAGTATATAATATTATATATATATATATAGTTATAGATGATAACGTTTTAGGGCTTTGTTTGGTGTGTGTGTGTGTGTCGCTGTATGCTAAACATATGACCCCACATTATTTCATTGTGTCGAGATACAAGAAAAAGACTTGAAACACGAATAATAACAATTCCGAATCCATTTTCCCTTTGCAAGAATGAGAAGTCGAGCCAAAGCAACAGCGGCCGAAAAAAAAATAAATAAAAACAAAAACACAAAAAACAAAGAGCTTTTTGTGTTCTTTCAAACGATGCCGGCAAGCAAAAAGACTTCAGAAATAAAAGAGAGTGGAGAACGAAATAAAAGCTGAAGACAGAAAAAAACAAAAACGTTGGAAAAACAAAAGTGTTTTAGTCTCACGGGGAAAACTGAAGTCTTTCGCTTTAATTTTTTTTTATGTTTATTTTATTATTATTATTTTTTTTAGAATAGCAGATTAGTTTACATCGTGGATTCTCAAACTTTTTCTTTTTTCTCATCAACTTTCCCCTTGTTTAACTAAATAATCCTACCCATCCTCCCCCCCCCCCCCCCTCCTCCCCCCCCCCCCCCCCCCCCCACCCGTCCCACATAAACCACCCCGAGCCTAGCCTAGGCCAACAACCCTCCCTCCCCCACCTTACATAAACCCCCACATCCTAAATCCCTCCTCCCTGCCCCCACCCTCTAACATCCTTTCGTGAGAGATCCGACATTCGACCCGTAGCCCCTCCTACTAAAAATATGGGAAAGTTATAATTAAACTAAGAATAATTCCGTATCCTCTTGTACTACTGCATCATTTGTTAATTAGTTCCTATCCCTTTTTACCTGGAATACCACTAAAATTAATATAATGCCCCCTTTTCACCTGACACTAGCAAAGTAATCTGTAATTCGTGAACAGTTTTACACTAAATAATACTGCAGTGTTAATACAATGAATTGGTTACCTACCCCCTTTGTCCTAACTGAGTATGGAAGGGTTGTTATTATTATTATTATTATTATTATTATTATTATTATTATATATATATATGTGTGTGTGTGTGTGTGTGTGTGTGTGTATAAGTAAATACCACAAGAAAATGACAGGCAGAAGTTAGTACCAAGCGCTTTTTCCTGTTTAAAACAGAAGAAAGCGCTTGGTACTAACCTTCTGACTGACATTTTCCTGAAGTATTCGCTTATATAATGAAGTCACGTGCATCTACTGTGTTTTAAGCATATATATGTGTGTATATATGTGTGTGTGTGAGTGTGTGTGCGCGAGTTCGTCACCACAGACAGATACATAGATAAACGCAGGTATCCACGCGCGCATGCACGTATCTATATAAAACGCTTCCGAGACGGTGTTCAAAATTTAACCTCATCAATGGCATTGATAAACGTTAATTTAAACATACGGGGTAACAATGTATATGTCTACTTTGAATATCAAGGTTTAATTAGCCTGATTTTACAGTGTATATGCTACTTGTGTGTGTCTTGTTACTTTCATGATTACTTTAGTGCTAAAATAGTTCTTTTCGTGTCTACTTGTATATACGCATATGTGCGTACTTACACAGTATGCGTCTCTATATCTTATGTACGTTTTATGTATTCATATCACATTAGTTTTTAATTTTCCTAAGGTTATCGGTGCATATGAACATTCAGAGGAACAAAACACAAGTTACCGGATCTTCAACTGTCAGTGTAGACTGTAAGTAAGCTGAGTGTAAACACAGGTCGTCAGTGTAGCAACTGTTTGTACTGTAACTAAGTTCTATGGGAAAATGTCGTCAGGTCGATCTGTAAGTTTAATTTTTTTTCTTCTAAAGTCTATTGCTGTATTGGTTACTGTAGAATCTTCTGCATTATAACCCTCGTGAATGTGTAAACGATCGTGCATCGCTTGTTTTTGGATTTCCGAAACGATTGTGTCATCCAGACGTTTTTCGATGTGTTGATGTTCCGGAGAAACATCTGAAACGTTTGAAAACAGGAATGGTTTGGAGGCCCTTAGGCTATAAAGGTTAGGATGTTTCTCAAACGTTTGTGGGAATGGCTGCTTGAAAGCCTTTTAAGGTTATAAAGGTTCTGAATGTGTCAAACGTTGAAGAGTCTAAACATTTCCAATTCTACCACATAAAGTTTACGATGCCCCAAACGTTTGAGTGTATCGGACCTTTGAGAGTCTCAGAATTGGTCAATGTTAAAATGTCACAGACACTAGAATGTCTTCAACGTCTGGACTTTAATGGCGTCCCACGTGTTAGGGAATTATGAAGATTTTCGAGGAAATGTTTCGAAATGAAGGTTTAAAAGTAGTGTACGTTCGGTTGTCTCAGACAAACGTTTAATGTCCCGGTCATCTGGATGTGGAAGCTGAGCTGAGGTTTTGCTATTGACACGAATTAACTGACGGGTGTTATATGAATTACGCACCCAAAGTTCCTATTTAATCGAGAGGCTATATTCGTTTTATTTTTGTGAACGTGACATGCCCAGGCTGAACACGAGTTGCTGCTGTGTTTAATTAAGATATCTTTGTGTTTAAATGTAGGAAATCCAGTTCATAATCACTTATATTTCTGGAGTTTTTTTTTTTTTTTTTTATACTGAGCAGCATTAGAGGGCCAATGATTATTTACAATAAGCCATTCTTTTGCTATGTAGTTTGGACATATCAGGATACAATTACAAACACACACACGCATACATATATATATATATATTTATTAATTATATATATATATATAGATATATATAACACCCGTAATATATATATTATATATATATATATATATATATATATATATGTATAATATATATATTTTACAGTGTTTTACATCTTTTTGTGTAACTCGATTCAATATCTGAAACATGCCAAGGTTATAAAATATTCTAAATTGCCGTAGGATACTGCAGGACGATATATACATCATATCACATTATTTCCACGAATATTATTCATACGGAGAGTGACCGGTATTTTCCGCTGATCATCCTTCCAGTTTTTCCAAATGTTTTCCAGTCTTCATCTGGATAGCATTTGCTATAAACATCTTTGAAGGAAGACAAGAAACTACTTGGTGCCAAAGTTATATGTCCATTGGAGCCAGGCAAAGGTGTAATATTCTGGCGTGTCGCCAAAGGTATATCTATCGTCGCCAGGCAAAGGTATAATATTCTGGCGTGGCGCCAAATGTATATCTATTAGCGCCAGGCAAAGGTGTAATATTCTGGCGTGGCGCCAAAGGTATATCCATTGGCGCCAGGCAAAGTTGTAATATTCTGGCGTCAAGCTACAGGCTATCTCTGGTTTCCAGGGGGCGGCGCCATCTTGTTTCCAAACGGTCTACCTGTTTGAATTTCCAGGAAACGGCGCCATCTTGTTTTCTAACGGTCTATGCGTCTGAATTTTCTATTCCAAAACACTCTGTGTCGCCTGAGTGATGTTCAGTAAATGTTAATAATGATTAATACATAATATGTAATTGAACCTAACCAACAAAAATCAAATTTTAAACTTTAACCTTGGCATGTTCCATAACTGTGGACATATGTCGTTTATACCTTAAGAATTCATCTTCATTAATTCTTTGACCAATGTACTTTTTTAAAAAAAGTAAAAGTGGCTGCTTCGTGTATTACTCTTTTTGTAATACTTGTAGAGAGTTTTATGTGCTTTGCACACATCTACACAATATATGTATCTTTTCAACACACTTGAGATTATGATTCATATTCATATGAGAGTTTTATTGTGATATTTTAGTTAGTAAATGAATATTCTATATATTTGAATTTAATTTTTCTAAAAATAAAAATAATTTTTGTATTTTTGTAAGTTAGTGTTAGGGTTCCCGTCGAACCGCATGCATTACCGTATTTTATCTTTTCATTTATTATTTTAAGGTTGATCTCATTGCAGAAGCATTTGCGACCAGAATTGCATCTGCCTGCAATAAGGCTGAAACTATCTCACCACATCCTCTGTCACGTAACTTCCAAGTGTAATTCCCCTGTGTAAACAAAACGACTTATTTGTAAATAAGTGTAAGTGTGGAGTCCCCACGGGACTGAATATTATAGGGTTAATCCCTTCTTATTATTAGGGTAATCCTATTAGGTTAATCCCCTTTGTCATATTGATGTCGTTGGTGTCGAGTCGCTGTGGCTTTGTCCCGTCTAGAGGCAAAACAGTCTTCAAAGAGGATTATCGATGTCTAGGGCTGTTTATTTACACGGAACCAACTGGAACCACTGTCAGAAATCATCTGCCAAGAGTCACATATTACATTTTTTTTTTATGAAGTTTCGTCAAAATCCGTTCAACCATTCTCAAGATAATTTCAGAAACACAAATAGAAACGGGTGTTAACATCATCTCTTCCCAGCCTCATTGACTTAATTAAGCCAAATTTACTTTGTTGACGCACGTCCCTTCTAAATTATTCTTTCTGTGATCCGCGATTCTCCAGAAGAGAACTTCCATTAGCTAGCGAACTTTTCACCCAAAAATAGTCAGTGTAAATAACAGCCCTTCGGAGAACAATTATTCCTTTTTTTATGAGATATTAATAAGATATAGATCGACGTTTGTACCTTCGCCTATGTATGTTTAGATGAAGTATGTGTTTTTAAAGAAGAGACAATTCATCAGAGGCGTTTGATAGACTAGTACAAAAAAATAAGAGGATTTAGGATTGCTAGTCCTGTATAGTTAGTCACTAGGATAAAGAAAAATATGTCTCCTACAGAATTTGTTGTGAACAAAAATATTCCTTTATTTTTTCCCTTTTTCGTAAATAGATTAGTTGATAGCAAAGTGCCATAATGTAGATGTAGCCTTCTTCCGGTGTCTCCTCGTGATATTTACAATATCAGTCAAGTGGTTTTTTAAACTTCAAATGTATTCCTATGATACAGAAACACTCAACGTAATGAAGAAAAATATATTTTGCTCAATGGACCATTCTTACAGCTGTAACTGCACCAGTCTGGAAATCTTTGCCGGAGCCCTAACTCTCAAAGGAGCTTACAGTTTGCAAAGCAAGTGTAACATTTGTCTTTATTTATCATCCATATAAGCGTTACTGCATTACCCTGGCTGGCCCTAATACTCAATCACTCAGATACGTTTTACTGTTAACTTTGCGGGCTCTAATCTGGAGACATTTGGCAACCAATACTCAGGGGCGGGGCTTCTGTGTAAGCTTAGTATGAGATGTCATCATTCGCTCAGTTCTTTCACTGGCAGTCATACTCTCTCGGTGGGTATCCCAACCTGAGAAAGCTGTGCTCTGTTGAAAGAACGTGATGGTTGGTGGAATGAAATGGCAGATTCCAGATTCCTTTCAGTGATTTCAAGAGGACTTAATGAGTCATTTGAGAGTTTGGCTCCCTCAGATGATTTCCGCCTCGTTGCAAATTTATGAATCACGTAAGCTATATCGTTTCTGAACATTCCTCTTCCTTCATCACTTCAGTGGGAAATGAATTCACATGGTAGTTTCTCTGTTTTCAGGAATGTTAGACCTGTCACTGAAAAAAGCTTCAGTGATCTTGAATAAAGCTTATGATAGAAATTAGTCCTAAGATACGTTACTTTATTAAGTGTTCTGTTTTGAACAAGGCTGAATGACATGTTAAGCAAAGGACTTTGAAGAATTGCTTATGAAGGTAACATAATTATGGTAACACATGATGATGATTATTGCATTTAACTTTTATTAATTTATACTCTTACTTTTAACTATTGAATATGCATTTAATTTTCTGTTCAGATGTATTTTTTATTTTTATTTAAATAATCTAATTTGCATTGAATTCAATTTTTACATTCATCTTCATGCATAACTATTTCATTTGCGTTGAGTTTCATGTTCAGTTGCATTTTTCGGTATTAAAGTTATTTAATTTGCATTGAATTAAATTTTTACGTCCATTCCTCTTTTTCCGTTTCGTACATGACCAGTGTCACCACGTTAAATTCTCTAATTGTCCCCAGAGTGCTGGAGTCAACAATTACTTGTGGTGCCTATTGTTGCAACGAGTAATTAGTCTGTTATTTCGCTGCTTTTGTGAAGGTATATTTAATAGTTTTTTTTAATTGGAATACACCATCGAGTTACTGCTGCCTTTTTGGTTGACTGTGACATTCAAGGACCAATTATTAATTCAAATCATGAAGTGTTGGTCCATGTTAAATTTGTGTGTTAAGAAATAAAAGGCAACTAGAGCAGCATCTAGAATTCTACATGGAATATGTAAATAAAGAAACAAAGGGGTTTTCTTCTAATCTATCTTCGTGTTAAAAAATTTTGATAGAAACTAAGCTTCAGGTAACAATCATTTTAGAACAACCTGTCATCATGAATGCATTTAATTATGAATGCTGAATGATAAAATTATATAAAAAACAGTACCAAACCCTTTTTGGCTCAACTGGAATATAATGTTGGTGACATACATTGAATTTTACATAAAGATGATGACTTTTTTTTTAATTGTTTAAAACGTCTTTATATGCATTTATTTATCGGTTGCCATTTTACAGTGTCATATTGATGAGTTCAGTAGCAATTTATTAAGTGTAATAGACTCGTAAAATCCAAAGTCTTTTCAACTAAGACGTACCAATACAAATACCAGGTCTGATATTCATGGAAATCGGATACGATCATCATATCTACTCCCATAACTGTTATTACCACCACTATTACCATATTATTTATACAAGAACTACCATTATAACTTATTACCACTATCATTACGATTTCATTTTTACGGGAGCTACCTCCATAACTATCACTACCACCACCACTACTATATAACTATTTCTAGCTCCTATGACACTATCATTTTTACAGTTACAACTACCCTCATAACTATTACCACCACTACAACTCATATTTCATTTTTTTACAAGAAATACCCACATTACTATTCCTACCACTAGTATTACTGCTATATTATATTTTACAGGAACTATCCACATAACTACTGCAACTGTATCATTTCACAGGAACTAGTTCTACTACTATCACCCCTACTACTGTACCATTTTTACAGTAAGTGGGCCCCCCACCCCCCAGCTACTACTACTACTACTATTGATATCACCATTTCCCTCTCTACATACGAACAAACACTTTAATGTCATTTCCTTTCTCCTTCATATGAACAAACACTTTAATGTCATCATTTCCATCTACATACGAACAACACTTTAATGTGATCATTTCCCTCTACATACGAACAAACCCTTTAATGTATTCATTTCCCTCCACATACGAACAAACGCTTTAATGTCATCATTCCCTCTTCATACGAACAAACATTTTAATGTCATAATTTCCCTCTACATAAGAACAAACACTTTAATGTGATCACTTCCCTCTACATACGAACAAACGCCTACCTTCTGATAGAACCATCGTTCCTATCAAGTTACCAAGTCTATTTAACTTGCCAAAAAAACTTCCAGTCATTCGTAATCGAAGCACCAGATAATTCATTCGTTTTCTTTAGAAATCCCAACAGTTAAGGAGTACTATTTTAGCAATTGGCCGATTGATGTTTCTGAAACGCACAAAGCTGTATTACTTTTTATGTATTGGAGATGTGTATATATATATATATATATATATATATATAATATATATATATATACATATATATATATATATATATTATATATATATATATATATATATATATAAAACATTCTACTGTACGTATATATGATTTATGGTAATGAATAAAATTCATACTTTGCTGGAGTTTCATTTATTTCCTTTAATTCATTTCTCTGTCATCAGTGGCAGTTTTGAGGCGAATTCTATGTAAAGAATATTTTGCATATGAATCTGTATGTTTATCATTCATAGGGAGAAAAGCATTAATGGCAGAAACAGAATTTATTTCATTATTTCGGTTATAATTCTATTTCATGGGAATTTTGTGACTAGAGGCTTCATAGTGCTTCTATATTTAGAATTTTTGTGGCCTCTTTAGTAAAAAATTACTTTAGTTGGATTTTTCAAATATTAAAAATCTAACTGATCAAAAGTCGAAAACTTCTAAGATCTAGTTTTTGTGACCTCTTTTATAAAAAAAAATTACTTTAATTGGATTTTACAAATATTAAATATCTAACTGATCAAAAGTCGAACACTGAAAACTGTTCTAAAATTATATCAAAAAGGTGAACTTTTTCAGGTCAATTTCTCCAATATTGACGAGATTTCTCCAAATCGTTCACCCAAATTACAACCTTCGACCCGAGTACTCTTCTGCACCTTCTTCAGTTGTTCGTCGCTAACTATAGCAAGATATCAGCTCTCAATAAGGTTATGTACACCGCATAAACTACGATGTAAGTTGACAATTATACCCTGACGATGGACAGTCGACTTACACGAAAGTCTCCATCCACTGGACATTGGAGGCTCAGGTGACCGAACTGAGTTTGCGCAGATCAGTCTCTTTGAGGTGTTCGGTGAGAGTGGACTGTTTGTTGACTGGGTCCGAGTCTAGAGGTCCATAAAAGGTGTGTTCGTCCCTATGACATCTTACCATATAGCTTATAAATCTGGGCCGCCTATGGACAAGGTTACGTGTTGATTCGTGGCCATTTTAATCTGAACCAACTTATCAAAGGTAATGAATGATAAGTGTATGTGGGTGTAGACATTGTTCGTATGAATGCAAAGTTATTGTGAGCAACCCCGTCCCCACCTCAGAAATAAGTCGACAAAATATGGAGGAATGTCTGAAGAGAAAATTACGAATTTTGAGCTACTGAAGTTGAATTTTGCTGAAGTTCGTATCAGAAGGAAGTTTGGTATCAGGTGTGTTATAACCGAAAGCTTAAAAACCTTTGTCTTCTATCCATGTTACTTTCAAGAAAGGAGTTTTCCTTTATTTATGTCCCATTTCTCTCATAGAAATAGAGAGATTTGAAGACGTTTCTATAATTCTGTTTTCTATCTATGGCAGTTTCATAAAAGAATTTTTCCCCTTATTTATTTTCAATTTCTCTCAGAGATAAGAATTGGAGTCACTGCTGACAGGATGTCGTGGGGAAGAATATTTTCTTTTCACTCTACGTATTTTTGTGGTTTGGCTTTGCTCGCCTTTCATAAGCAGTGGTTTAAATCTCTCTCTCTCTCTCTCTGTCTTACTGAAACGAGGCAGAGAAAATCAGTGTTAGTGAATTCGATTTTGGGAATTTAGCTTTAATAATAAGAAATTGATATAATTTCATCAAATCATTTTACAGAAACGCTCAGAAAAAGCTTCCAAAAACAGTGAAACAACAATAATTCTAAAGACGTTTATAGTAATGATCATACTATGATATGGATTATAATAATACACTGATAATGATGATGATAATTATTCTGAAAGTGGTTATAATAATGATCGTACTGTAACAACTGCTACTTGAATGATGATAATAATATAGTAATAATAATTTTGGTGAAAAACAGGCAGAAATAACTTCACGAACTAGAGACTGTTCCGAACCCGATTATTCGTAGGCACAAAGTTAAAACTTTTGGTGCACATTATTCATGAGAGAAATAATGCAAAAATATGAGGGCGAAAAGGAGGTGCTGCTGCAGAAAACCTATATTCCGCTCTCTCTCTCTCTCTCGTTTTTGAGAGGAACCAACAGCTACCAGTTTCCTCTCTCTCTCTCTAGTTTTTGAGAGGGACCAGTTTCGTCTTTCTCTCTCTCTCTCTCTCGCGCGCTCTCATTTTATGAGAGGGACCAGTAGCTACCAGTTTCCTCTCTCTCTCTAGTTTTTGAGAGGGACCTATTTCGCCTTTCTCTCTCTCGCTCTCATTTTTGAGAGGGACCAGCAGGTTAAACACCCCCCCCCGCCCCCCCCCCCCCCCCCCCCCCCCCCCCCCCCCCCCCCCCCCCCCCCCCCCCCCCCCCCCCCCCCCCCCCCCCCCCCCCCCCCCCCCCCCCCCCCCCCCCCCCCCTCCTCGCTCTCTATTTTTTGAGAGGGACCAGTTGTTTCCAGTTTCCTCTCTCTCTCTCTGGTTATTGAGAGGGAAAAGCAGTTACCAATTTTGTATTCTCTTTCTCTTTGGCTCTCTCTCTCTAGTTTTTGAAAGGGAAAAAGAGGTTACCAATTTTGTTTCTCTTTATCTCTCTCTCTAGTTTTTGAGACGGAAAAGCAGTTACCAATTTTGTTTCTCTCTCTCTCTCTCTCTCTCTAGTTTTTGAGACGGAAAAGCAGTTACCAATTTTGTCTCTCTAGCATTTGAGACGGACAAGCAGTTACCAATTTTGTTTCTCTCTCTCTCTCTCGCTCTGTCGAAACAAATTTCTTCTGCAAGAATTCCTGATTCAACACCGGGCTGGCTAACTTGCGCTCCGCACAGCCCCAGGGGGAATTTCCTTGGCTTAAAACAAAAGCGATAAATTCTGCCGAAATTTTCAAGGTGTTTAACGCTGAGGAGGAGGAGGTAGTTTTACTGGTATATATATATATATATATATATATATATATATATCTATATATATATATATATTATATATATATATATATATATATAAATATATATATATATATATATACCATCTTCAATTGAAATAATGCATTATCATGTACGTAGCAGAAAAGCTGATTTCCACCACCAAAACTTTTCTGTTTTAACATTAGAGAAGTTTCAACTTTACAGTGGGCAGAATAAATTCTGGTCTTTTGCTCACTATATTCCGGCTTATTTTTAAGTCTTTGAAAAAAAAAAATAAGTTTCTCGTCTCATTTTCACACCGAGCGAGGGTCTGAAAATGAAATGGCGAGTGCGAGGTCCGTAGAGTTTTGTGAATCTATTCTCTTGGTCGACCACATCTAAGTCGACGAAAATGGAGCACACGAAAGTCTTGACTAATAACATTTATTTATCGATGTAGTCATAGTTTACACTTGTGTAATGTATATATATGAGTATATATATACACATATGTATATGTGTGTGTGCATGTGTTTGTGTGTCCGTGTGTTTAAGCTATGTCGTCTAACAGTTAGAACACTTATAGTCTCAGTAACGAAGAGCCCAGGGACGAGAGTGTACCGAGTAATCATGTGAATCCTCTCTCTTTCTCGTTTTTCCTTGCTTCTCCTGAAGTAAGTCTCTCTCTCTCTCTTTTCCTCGTTCTCCTGAAGTAAGTCTCTCTCTCTCTCTTTTCCCTGCTTCTCCTGAAGTGATTTTTTTTCTCTCTCTCTCTGTTTCTTCCTAATTCTTCAATAATTCTCTTTCCCATCAATAATTCTGTGTGTGTGCGTAAAATCAAAGCCAGATATTGACCTGGACCAAAATAAATAAATAAATAAATAAATAAAAACCTGTTGCTGACCTATCCGCAAAAAAAAAAAAGGAAAAAAAGATCAAGGGGAAGTTGAAAAAGCCTTCTAATACCATCGCAGAAATGTTCTTTCTTTAACTTTCTCCACTTCCAGCTTTCAAACTTTCTCTCGCCTTTCCGATCGAATTGTACCTACGCAACTCATACGTCACGCCTTTCCTGTGTCGGTTCTGAAGTGATAGCTTTGAAGGACGTATTCTAGGAGAGAGAGCTCGACAGACGTCTGTACAGAGATTTGTGTGAGTGCGGTTTCTGTATTATGAGACTAAGCTCTCTCATTAACAAATTGTCATTGATTCTAGTGCCCGGGGCATGTTCACACCCTGAAATCTACTCTGCGTAGGACACACTGAAACTAAATGGTTTGGAATATTTGCCAATGCTTGGTTGTTACTCTGACTACGGGTTCTCTCTCTCTCTCTCTCTCTTCGGCACTCAAGAAATATGCGATCTAATACAATCTGAAATCTACAGAGCGCTATTGATAGGATCCGGGCATAGACTAATGTTGCTGTTTTCGTTAATCAGACCTTGTGCCAGCACCGGCTTTTGCTCCTATGATGTCCCTAATACCAAATAATATACATAGCCTATATATGTATGTATATAAAGTTCTTGTAAACTAACCTTGATCATCATTCGTCATCGCTTGAACATGAATTGGACTAAGTCAGAGTAAAATATGAACATCTTATTTTGCAGCAGAACTGTAGTAGTTGTTAGCCAGTTCCGATTGACAACTGACTTAATACAACGAAAAAAAAATATCGTCGTCTATTTGTTTCCATTGTAATTAAAAAAAATACTTTTTATTACATGCAAGTAAGCCTACATATAGTATTATAATTGGGACTGAGAATGTGACCATTTAGTTTGTTTTTATTTATCTATTTAAATTAATAAAGTTTATTTACAAACATGGCAATTTTCATTTACACAATAATTTTTTACATACTTAATAATTCGAGTTTATCTCGAGTTTAAAGTTCTATTTCATTAAAGTTTTTAACTCTACTTAGCCATATGCAATAAGATTGCTGTGTTTTTATCTTTATTTTTTACGTAATCAAAATCAAACATTAAAGGTTTTAGCCAATATCTGTTCACAATAGTGGCAACTATACTGCCGCGCCAGCCGCCATTACCACTGAAGTTTGAACACCTGCACTCTGATATCGGTGACTGACCAGTAACACTTTAACACCTCTTCTCGGACATAAGTGGCCACTAACAGTTAACACCCCTTCTCGAAAATAAGTGACCGGTAACACCTAACACCTCTTCTTGGATTATAAGTGACCGGTGACACTTAACACCTCTCTTCTCGGATTATAAGTCCCAATAACACCTACTATGAACCCCTCTGCTCGAACCGAAGTGAAAAGTGACATCAGGCACTTCAGTATACTCCCGTCAGAGCATTTCCTTCCTTCGTTAAGTACCCGTCAGAGGAATCCTCACATCCACAAGGTCTTGAGTGCAAGCGGACACGGCTAAGGCGTTTGTGTACCTTCTTGAGTGATGTTTACCCCGTGACGTCACCATAATACGGTAAGACTATTTATATTGATGACGGATACCAGACTGCTTTTACTCTGTAAGCTCCAGAGACCGTCACCAAAGCTCGCAACAGACATTGGGAGTTGGGCGGGAGCGAGAATGGGTCACAATGAGTCTTCAAAAGTAGAAGTAGGGCGTGTACGAGATACAATTTTAAGGAAAAAATGCGTCTATTTTTTAAAACACTGAGAGGCGGTTATGTGTTGATTCAAGTAGTATGTCCTGCCTTACGTGAAACTTATGAACATTTCTCGAGGTTTCTTTATACATTTAAAAAGATATAATGTATTTTTTAACAATCACAACCTTTGATGGAACGTAAACGGTTTCATTTTTTCATATTTATATGGACGAAGTTGGTATTTGCAGACACGATCTGCTTGGTTCCATATGCCACACCGATCTTAACTTTATGGTCCATCTTCGCAAGAGGGTCTGCCCCTCACTTTTTTTTCTCTTCTACTATACTTCACTTTCCCTCCCTTTTTTCCTTCAACCTTTCCCATCCCGAGTATCCGCCTTTAGGCTTAAACTGGATTGTATCCAGAGGTACTCTTCCTTCTCCCCTATTCTCCACTTCCCTATCCTTATCCTAGTCCTAGTTTGGTCCATGTGAACAAACTTACTTCTTTTGTTCTACAAAGTTCCAGATTTTCATATTACTTTTTTGACATTTCATCGCCATTTCGTTTTGTGTACAAACTTTCGTTGTATGTGGAATATTTTCCCCCATTCTTTTGTTGGTGCTTAAATTATTCTTTCAAGTTCGTCCGCTGCTTTTTTTTTTTTTTTTTTTTTTTTTTTTTTTTTTTTTGCAAGAAGAATGTATGACCACTGAATCAAGGAAGAGGATATGTTAGATAGCATGAAACAGGATTAAGAGACAGAATGAGAGAGAAATGTAAGGATGAATATGTTAAAAAATCAGTTTGGAAAACTACAAAATTAAAAATTTTTAATTCTCCTTAAGATACGTGGCCTAGCAATTTCTTAAAAGTTCACAAAGGGAATAATAAATCCATTTTAGGAGCTGCTGAAAAGGAAATATTAAAGAAAAGGAAAAATAGTGTCTAGATTGAAGAAAACGGAAAAGTGTCTGGATTAAAGAAAATGGGAAAAGTGTCTAAATTAAAGAAAATGGGAAAAAGAGTGTCTCCCTTAAGGAAAATGGGAAAATAGTGTCTGGGTGTGTCATGGCATCAGCAGGTCTGAAGGGGCACTGTAAGTTCTGCAAAAAAAGAAGAAGAAGAAGAAGAAGAAAGGTAAAATAAAAATCCTCCACTCAACCAACTGACCAGTCAAATCATTTTTAAACTGTCGTGATGCGAAAAATGAAAAGACAGACAATTTGCACCGTTTTATTTATATAATAATACATAAAAAATATTCTAGAATATTTAAAAACAAGCTCGAAAAACCAGCGTGAGCGTACTGGCCTATCAGACTTGGGAGACGTGTATGCGGAGCGGTGAGGATCGCAGGCTATCCAACATGGCTGACGAAGTTGTGGTGACTTCCTTCTGCCAATCCAGTTGATTATCCCGAAACGAAATCACCATCTGTAACTGTATCCATGATAGCTGCCGAAGGGGTCGGTAGGGTCGCTCGGATAGACGAAGCTGTACTGAGGCTCACCAGGCGTCCTGACTGGGGTGGACCTCTTGTCCAGGTGGTGGTGGTACAGGCCGAAGGGCCTACCGTAGTAAGGGTACCTCCTGTAGTATCCGAAGGGCCTGTTGAAGTACGGATGCAGATGCGACATGTAGCTGTAGGCGTAGCTGGGTTCAGCCGAAGCCTCTGCCGACCTCTTCCCGATGCCGTGCACCTGGGGGAAGATGTAGGACGTAGCGCCCCCGGGGTGGACCGCTACGCCCTTGCCGTCTTCCCTGCTGGGGTGGTTGCGATAGTGCTGGTAGTGGTGGTACGGATAGTGGTAGTACGGATGGTACCTGTGGGGGTGGTAGTAGTAAGGGAACTCTCCCGGAGCAAAGGGCTTGGGCAATTCCCTCAGGATGGATGGTCTCAGTGTCTCTGGTGTTATGACGCTCGCTGGCTCTGACTCCTGGACCATGTTGTCTTGTCCCAGAGACGACGCCACCGCCACCGCCATCAAGATGACAACCTGCTGGAGAATGGAGTAGTAGTACTAAGTTTTACAACTCTCTCTCTCTCTCTCTCTCTCTCTCTCTCATAGAACGCAAAGGACCACCATACAGATACACTTTTGGGTATTCAAGGGTTACACTTCCACACATAAGGTTCGTCCACATTATACGTTAAACATGTCGCAGACTCATGTTGGCTAATGATCGCATGCATGTTACAAACACGTTGACAACAAGATAATCGTTGGAGGGCTGGTTAAGACTACCAAAAAAGCTGGTAACTTATATTAAACCTGTACGTGACTTGTGAGCGATAAGTTAACGACGTGTGTTTATGACATGTTTTAACTTTTTTTTTTTTTTTTTTTTTTTTTTACTTAGACGTCAGAACGGACTGAGATAATAAATACTGACCTTACTGTGGATCGCACTGGCTTCTGGCCTACAGACGACGGCAATGAATTTTATATTATAAACGTACAGGAAGTTTAAAATACGTCTTTTTCTTGATGCAGATGGCATTAGGACAGTCCTCCCAGTGTCCGTTTACAGCACGGGGACGGAAAATAACGCACTAATACGGCAAAGGATATAATTGTAGCTAAGCCTTGGAAAATGTCTGTGCCTTCATACGTTTTATTGAGAGACATCTCGGAAGAATAAATCTAAAGAAAAGATAACAGACACTGAGTGAATAACTCAGTTACGATCAGACAGTGACGTCATACTGATTACTGGACTAGTTTAGCTTTTTTTTTTTCAATCTGAAACTAAGCACCGCTTCAAAAAATAAAATTTTATATTGTTTAAGCCGAGCTATATTCGTATCGAGGTCAGGGAATTTTGTGACATTTTGGCTGATATAAAATCAGATGTAAAAACTGTTTTCGGTTGGCGTTCTCAAACGAGAGTGGCATTTTTTTTTTTAAATTAAGAATAGTGACTATCACTCCTTAAAAACAAATGAAAAGCACAGCCCGTTTTTCATTCTGCTCAAACACTCGAGCTTAAAACATAAACTGTCTTTTACTCTGACCGAATATACCAACAGCGAATCTTTTTTTTAATGGCGAGGATATTTGCGATCTCGCTGTATTGGTAAATTAAAATGTGGATGCATTAATCGTGCGAAATAATTTTTCGGTTTGGCGAACGAAGTCAACAACGAAAAGAAGTGTTTAGATTTTATCCAACTCGCTCGTTTCAATAACGCTCGTTATTTTATTGTAGTTGCAATATTTTCATGTTGCAAGAATTTTATATGACGTTTGCAAATGGTTCGTCTACCTACGCATAATTTGCATTTATGGAAAAAGGTTTTCCTTTCAAAGGATATCAAGTCTTCCGGCATTGTAGGCATTACCTCAGGTTCTTTGCAGCGTCCCTTCGGCCCTTACCTGCAACTACTTTCAATCCTTTTACTGTACCTCCTTTCATATTCTCTGTCTTCCATCTTACTTTCCACCCTCTCCTAGCAATTGATTCATAATGCAACTGCGAGGCTTTCCTCCTGATACACCTTCCAAACCTTTTAACTGTCAATTTCCATTTCAGCGCTGAATGGCCTTAGTTGCCCCAGTGCTTGGCATTATGCCTAAAACATATAAATCAATCAATTAACAGTTCTTCTGAAAGTGGCCTTGATTTTTGCAAAGACAAATATTATTACGAAAATTCAGCACAATTACTCATCGCACATACGATTAAATTGTCTGTAGAAGCACCGTACTGGAACAGTTTAATAGGCAATAATATAGCAATTGACTTTCAAGAACGGTAATTAGGCGAAACGATAATGACCTAATCAAAAGGCAAATAAAATAACCAATCTTGTTCTTCCCTCAGATCCGAGATTCTGAAAATGCGGAGAAATTTTCTATGCAAGTCGTGCAAAGCAATTTATTTCTAATGTATGAATTTCCAGTTGGCTCTCACTTACACCTTAATCAATTCTCCAGTCTCCTATATAATGAATGAATCAGTTATGAACGAAGTAACGGAGATCTGATCAATTATCTCTCAGTCAATGGATTTCCAACTAGCTTTCCCTTTTACCCTAAATTTTCAGTCTTCGAAATATTAATGGACTAATCAGGTATGAAGGAAGCAACGAAGATTATCATGATCTCTCACCTTAAGCACCATGGTTGTTCCTCACCGGGTAATACAGTTGTTGCTCACTGGTTTGACTCTGCAGAAGTCACTGGTCCTGGCTGGTACTTTCGGAGGAATATATATACCGCTTTTGCGACCTTCGTCCGGGACCCTCTCTCCCAAAAATGCTCGTGTTTTGCAGTCGGGGACAATTAAGTGTTTTATGCTCTCTCGCGACTTTGCGAGGGAGCTGAACAAAAAGGTAAAAGAGAGAGTTAGCGACTTTGCGTAGGGTTGCGACACGCAGGGGGTTGAGAGAGTTCCCACCGTTACCAGCCCCCACCCCCTGGCTTCAACCTTCCCCCTCAAAGCTTCCTTTTCCTTTGCCTGTTTCCTTCCCCCTTCCCCCTACCCTTATTCCTCCCTCTCCACCCCTTCTCGTATTTCCTTCTTCCCCCGCTCTTCGCCTGTTCCTATACCCCCTCCCCGTTTTTTCCCCCCTCCCCATCTCCAACCCCTTCTTGTGTTTCCCTATTCCTCCTCCTCACCTGTTTTCTTCCCCTACCCCTTTTCCCTTCCCCCCATTCCCCTGCCTATCCTGTTTCCCCTATTCCTCTTCTTCCCCTGTTTCCTTCAACCCTACCCCTTCCCTCCCTTTCCTGCCCACACCCCTTCCCATGCGTTCCCTTCTTCACCTGTTCCTTTACCCCTACCTCCTCCCACTTCCCCTCTCATTACCCCCTTCCTCCCCCCCTTCCCCCCCCCCTCTCATCTACTCCCCTCTCGACATAATTTATTCCCATTATGTGAGGACACAGTTTGTTGACATGTGGGAACTCAGACGTTACCCCGCAAGGCGTGGTTTTGGTGTGACTTTGTTTTCTTGTCAAGGCGTCTCGTCATCATCTATCTACCTTACTAACTATTAACTACTCCGGAGAAGCTGGAACCTTAAATTACATCCTTGAGGTACGCTTGAATCGGTACGCTTTAAGCTTATAATAATTTCAGTCTTCGTCAAGCTTGCTCAAGAACTTTTGAAAGCGCTTTTGTTAAAAAGAAAAAAAAAGCGTGAGGTCAGAATTTTTCCTCCGTGAAGTCTGGGAAGAAATGTCTCACGTCTTGTTTGTTTACTCGTGGAAGTATTCACGCTTCTAGTTAAAAATGTCTGCTTGCTTGTTACGCGCATGGATGTATGCATACGCATACACGCACACACACACACCCACACAAAGATGGATGGACGCGCTCTGCACGCAAGAAAATTCTACGATAGATAGTATTGAATAAATCATGTTTCAAAATTCAAAATTACCTGAATCGGATTCTCTTAATTTCACTTCAGAGGTAATTTATTGATACATTTAATTACTGTGCATATCTTATGAGTTACATTCGATGCTAAGGTTCATACAGAATTTTAATTGTATGCTGATGAGATGATATATATTATTAAGAATTTTAATGAGATCTGGATTTGATTTGGAAAGGTAAAGTTGAGAGAGAGAGCAGTAAATAGTGATGGGAAGAGAGAGAGCAGAAAATAATAATGAAAAGAGAGAGAGAGGGACAGCAAAATGGAGAGAGAGAGAAAGAGAGTAAAATCAAGGAAAGAGTGAGAGCTAGATAGATAGGTGGCTAGAGAGAAAGCCAGAAACAACAAGAATGGGGAGACAGAGACAGAGAGAAAGCAAAATTACAGGTAAAGTGAGAGATAGATAAATAGATAGAGAGAGGGAGAGACAGAGAAAAACAAACATGGAGAGAGAGAGAGAGAAATTCAATCAACATTGCAGTCTCCCCTTAGAATGTTGTGCCGAGAAATGACATTGGCCAAAGCTTAAATTATGTGCGCTAATAATTCATCACTGCCCACTTTACGGTCTTGAAATTCTTAATAATTCCATTGTTTCTGAGAGACGAAATAGCCCACTAAAATTAACCCTTATTAGTTATTTCTCCCGACTTTGATCCTGAGATAAGATAATAATAATAATAATAATAATATAATATTATTATTATTATTATTAATAATACTTATTATTATTATTATTCTCCAGGTTAAATCGTGAGTGCATACTTCTGCATATAGACTAATTATTGTTATTATTATTATCTAGGTTAGATCGTGAGAGAGAGAAAGAGAGAGAGAGAGGAACAATCAGAGAGAGAAAGAGAGAGAGAGAGAGAGAGGAACAAGCAGAGAGAGAAAGAGAGGAAGAAGCAGAGAGAGAAATTGGGAGAGAACGAGCGGAAGATATGTCAACTGGACAGCCTTGCAGCAGTACCTGCCGCCCAAGAGGTGGGTACCCCAACCAACACCCAACCGACGCTAATAACTCAGGCCAGACCACGCAGATCTGAACGCCTCAGGGAGAGATTTCGTTACCATCCAACGACCAATTAAAATCCCTGCCCACCGACCCGCCCACCGATTGTACACGACCTTGCATGCTATAAATACTTGTAAAACGTATCTTAATTCACTTTACTGTAAACTCTCATAGATGACTGCCTGTGCGCTGTCGACACGTTAGAGGAATAAACCTAAGACAAATGAAAATCTTTACATGTCCTTAGGAAACTTAATACACCAGCTACATGCTGACGAGAAAAAGATAATAAGAAGAATTGAGAAGATTCTATATAAATTAAATGCCGTTGAAACAGCTATTGTATTCAATGCTACTGCCCTCGGAGAAGGCCTACTTCCAAATAGACTATTGTTATTATTATTATTATTCGGAAAGAAAGAGAGAGAGATAGACAGAAATTCTGAATCCTATAACGAATTAAATGGTAAGAGCTGTACCCAGCAAAAAAAGGAAAGAAAAAAAAATTATTATCTGAATCGTATTTTTAGCACGTTCCATAATACTGGAACCTTCAGCCGAATCCATTTAATGCTATTTCTAATTACCAAAACGTTGGCTGATAACGCTGCAAATGGTGAAATGGGAGAGGGGGAAAAAATAACGTAAAATGAATTGCTTCATTAATGAACTTCCAAAACCGAGTTACGACGGAATATTTCATTTTTTTCATTTTACGTTTTTTTTTTTTTTCTTTTTTAGGGGGGTTGGGTGGAATGAACTTTGAAATTCTGTATTCTGCTGTATTTCATTTAGGTTTTAGATGTATGCTTATTATTTTGTACGTTATATTTTGTGATTTTTGAGATAAATTACGTTGGCGTTGACATTTCTAACGAACTGTATTGTAGAATTACATGCGCAGGCGCATTAGTGTACACGCATACACAAACATTACTATACAAACAAGCGCACATACAAAGCAGCCCAACAGACACACACACGCATATATACTATATATATATATATATATATATATATATATATATATATATATATATATATATACACACACACACACACACACACATATATAATTATTATATATATGTATGTGTGTGTGATTCTATTTTTAAATAGGTCAGTTTCTACTGACTTCAAGTCCCCTTTGTTTTTTCAATGAGAACTCACGCTCCATATGACCCATGATAATGATTTAATAATGAATTACCAAGTGTCACGAGGCATCATGCAAACGTACAAGAATATGCAGATATGCAAATTACCTTCGAAATGGAAGGTTAATTTTTTCTCCCGAATATTAATTCCAGCGAAATATTATCAGCGAAAATGCAAATTCTAACAGCGTAGAAAATAGGGGTGAAGGACATTAACCCTTAAAGATCTCGGTTCGAAGGGTGCTTATCCTTTGCAGGAAAGAGAGAGGAATGTGAGAGAGAAAATGATTGAGAGAGTATCTTATTCTTGTCAGGAGAGAGAGAGAGAGAGAAATTATGCTATCCTTGTCAGTAGGGAGGGAGAGAGAGAAAGAGAATATTATATTCTTGTCATGAGAGAGAGAGAATATGCTATCCTTGGAGAGAGAGAGAGAGTAGGCTATCCTTTGAGAGAGAGAGAGAAATATACTATCCTTTTTAGGGTATAGAGAGACATAGAATATGCTAGCTTTGTGGAGAGAGGAGAGAGAGAATATCCTATCCTTGTCAGTATGGGCTCAAATAAAGAGAATATCTTATCTTTGTCAGGAGAGAGAGAGAGAAAATAATATGCTATCCTCATCGGTATGGAGACAAAGGGAGAGAATATCTTATCCTTGTCAGGAGAGACAGACAGAGAGAATAATATGCTATCCTTGTCAACAGGGAGAGAAAGAAAGAGACTATCTTATCCTTGTCAGGAGAGAGAGAATAAGCTATCTTTGTCGAGAGAGCTAGACATATGCTACCCTTTTCAGGATAGAGAGAGACAAACAAAATATGCTATCCTTGTCGAGAGAGAGAGAGAGAGAGTAAAGCTTTGTTAGTTGAACTAATGTATAATAGAGACAAACTGGGATGATGAATCACCCTTATGTGAACAACCTCTGAATTCGGAGCAATTTCTCGAGCTCTGGTGTTGACTGAGGCTTTGTTCATACGTGAACAACCTATGAATTGAACGGTTGTAGAGCTTTGATGTCGTGGCTTTGTTCTTAAGTGAACAGTCTCTTCGCTAGCAGAATTTCTTGAACTTTGGTGTTGGCTGTTGCTTTGTTCATATGTGAACCATCTGTGAATTTAGCGTAATTTGTTCTGGAGTTGACTATGGCTTTGTTCATATGTGAATAACCTCTGCATTTGACGGTTCTTGAATTGTGGTTTATACTGGCTTTGTTCATATGTGAATAATATTTGCATTCAATGGTTCTTGATTTGTGGTTTTAATTGTGGCTTTGTTCACATGTGAATAACCTCTGCATTCAACGGTTCTTGAATTGTGGTTTTGATTGTGGGTTTGTTCACATGTGAATAACCTCTGCATTTAACGGTTCTTGAATTGTGGTTTTGATTGTGGGTTTGTTCACATGTGAATAACCTCTGCATTTAACGGTTCTTGAATTGTGGTTTTGATTGTGGGTTTGTTCACATGTGAATAACCTCTGCATTTAACGGTTCTTGAATTGTGGTTTTGATTGTGGGTTTGTTCACATGTGAATAACCTCTGCAATTACAGGTTCTTGAACTCTGGTATATGATGCGGTTGGGTTCATACGTGAACAAGCTCAACATTCAGCGGAATTTATCGAACTATGACGCTGGCTGTGGCTTTGTTCATAATGTGAACAACCTCTGCGTTTAATGGTTCTTGAATTCTGTCGTAGGACGGGGCTTGGTTCATACGTATACCGTCAACTCTGGCGTTGGCTATGATAAGGGGGAAGGAGTGATACAGTTCGACTATCAAGGAGGAAAACGAAAATACAGAGATTGAAAAATTAATAATAATACTAATAAAAAAATTATAATAATAATAAATAGAAAGATTATGAATTTTCACAGATTCCCCTGAATTACATTATTTAGGCTATGCGTTAGCATTTTTCTTACGATTACGAATTATTGTTATTAGATTATCCGTGAATTACGAGGTATATGATAAAATTTACCTTGATTTATTTTACGTATGAAAATGAGTTTTTTTTTTGTTTTTTTTTCCATTTATATATAATTTATTCTGAGAGAATTTCATAAGGCTCATGTTCGGGGTTAAGGTTTTGCCTTTGCAACGGCGCCTCAGTTTATCGTGAGGCGTCGTTCAAGTTTCGAACATTTCCTTCATTTATTTTTATTTTCGTCTATGTGTCTACCTTGGTATAAGTAAATAGTTTTCTTTTCATTTAGTAAAATTTCTTATAAAGATACGACTACAACTCTTCCTTTATACCAAACGAAATGTACAGCGTCGAATGGCGGGAAAAATTAAGAGTCAAGTCGGTTGCGTTTTCTGCGACCTGAATCCGACCTGTACGACTTACTTATGAACTCCTTTTTTTATAATTAGCTGCAGCATCCGTTCTACAAATCCCTTTCAAGGGAAATTTCACCTGAAACAAAGAGACTGTGTTCTAGAAATTCAGGTCACGTGATACAGTCAACTGCATTACGCAGTGATGAGGGAGCGTAAAAAAAATGAAAATAAAAAACGCTCCCAAGAGCAGCGTCGCATTACGCGGTTTTGTAGAACGTTCCCACGAATAGGAGGAGAAGGAGGAGTTTTGTACGTGAGGAAAAAAGCCTCTCCCTACTAGTATGTTGGGGATGGAGAGAGAGAGAGAGGGAAAGATGAGCTATATACAAGGCGTATCGTGATTTATGTTTCTTTGTTTCTTTGTCCCTCTTCGCGACAGAGGAAGTTTGGGACAACGCGAGCTCTGACCCCTTATGTCGGTGGGTCGCGTTCACTGCGTGAGCAACGCGTGAGTGGGGATTTTGTAGACCTATATATATATATATATATATATATATATAATATATATATATATATATATATATATATATATATATATTATACATATATTATATATATTATGTATATATATATTAAGGCATTTCTTTTATAGGCCCAAGTTTTTAAGTGCTGATGATCAATGGAGTAATATGTAATCAGGCATCAGTGTTGAAATTTGCAATCTGGTTTCGGTTTATTGACTGCCAATTAAAAGAAGCGACGTGTAATCATGTTCCAATTGAAATGTTTGATAAAAGTGGCAATTTGTAATCAGCCTTCTGTTGTTAAGTGCCAATTAAAAAAGGGTAAAGTGTAATCAGACTTCACTTGTTAATCGCCATTTGAAAAGAGCAATGTGCAACCAGGCTTCCGTTGCTAAGTTCTAATGAAAATGATTAATGAGTAATATGCAATAGGTCTTCAGCTGTTAGGTGCTAACGAGAAAGTTAGAGAAATGTCACTTATTTTTATCTATTTATCTATTTTTTTTTTTTTTTTTGCTAGGAATCAGGTTCTCAAGCATTAAGTGCTCAGTTAAAAAGTGTAGTACGAGAAATAGCGTAGTTATTAGTTTGCCTAGAAATCAAGTTCTCGATTGCGAAGGCAAATGAAAAAGAAGTAAACGGGTAAGGTGTTCATCGTCCTTGGGCGGGAGGGAGGAGCTGGCTGATGGGGGAGAGGTTTGTTTACAATTGAACGTCCATACCAGACGGCATATAACTTCAAATACAGCGTATGGTTGGCAGTGCTTAGTGTAAGTGCTTCGCAACCTTCTACGTATCTGTAGTGACGTTTTGCTAACGTATTTGGCCATCTTTTTACGATGGTAAGTTTTGTGAATAATTTTTTTTTTTTTTAGTGGAAGTGTTTGTTTTATTTGCACTGTTCGTTTGTGACAAGCGGGTTGGTTTGGCATTAACTGCTGCATTCTATAGGCTTAATTAGATCATTGTATCCATTTCGGAAGGTTCTTCCTAATTGTTCATAATTCTCTTTTGACAGATGTTTTGGGAATTCGTCACTTCAAAATTATCTAGAGATGTTTGGTATAGTATGCCGGTATGAATGGTGAGTTTTTTTTTTTTTTTTTTTTTTTTTCAAAATTTTCGTTAAGAAAAAGCCGCAAGCTAATCCTCCCCCCTAACATGGGCAGGGCCCCCTGGTGGGGGAGGATGTCCCATCTGGCATACGGTAAAATTTACCGTATGGCAGAACGGGGCTTTTGCGCCCCCAAAAAAAGGAAAAAAAAAGGAGAAAAGTTTTTGTCTGTTCATTAGATAAGTTTTTCCCAAAAAACAGTTCTCTAGTAACTGAAGTTTGTTATTAGATTTTACTTAAGTTTTTATACTTTGTTGTTGCAGGCCTAATGGAGTTTATCTTTACTTTGCTCTTATTGTTAAAATTGAATTACATATTTTAAAGCTTAAAGCTATGTGGTTTGCTTTTTCAAAAGTATAATAGCGCAAATTTAACCTTAAGGTTTACTGAAAAGTTATATATATAAAAACTTGTTTTTGCTTAATTCTTATTGAATAAGGTAACCAGTATATTAGCTAACTTTTGAGTATGTTTAATGCACAGGTAAAAGATCGCAGTGAAAAACACCTGTTACAGCTGCCATATTCTCTACACAGGTATAGTTCGTATGGAGATGGAGATGTTAAATTATGTTAATATGGGAGTTCACGGTGCATCAAGCAATCTAGTCAATTCCTGCTGAAAATAAACTCGAGTCAAAATTGAAAAGTTTAGGACCATCGCCAATTTCAAAGCGGGTGGTTGGAACCATATTAGGTATTGTTTGACGAAATACTTTCGTATCGTTAATTTAAATTGCCTGTAATACTGCAACGTTTAGGCAAGAATGTTTTTGATACATTAAACTTACAGCTATTTGAGTTTTGGATTTTTTTTTCATGAAATTTATTTTTGATTTTTACGATGACAAAATGTCTAACTCAAATTCTACCAAGTTTTCTACCAAGTTTCCTGAAGTAATTTTTATGTAAGGCCAACCAAAGGCAGTGGCCTCCCAGGCTATAAGATAATATTCAACCGTGTATATTTTAAATGTTAATACTTTGATATGAACGTATAGTTTAAATGTTAATACATTGATATGAACGTAAAGTAAGTCTGGGATATAAATCTCTGATCGTAAGTGAGAAATTTGCAAGAATGAAAACAATCTAATTTATCGAAAATTTTTAGAGAGGTTTATACTGATACTTCAATTTGCATAAAACGTAGTGTTAAAACAATGTGTTTATACTGAATCTGTCTTAAAAGACAACAAGCTGATACATAAATGAACAGACATTGTAGAAAACGAACATGTCTTGTATAGAGGGACGAGTCTCTCTCTCTCTCTCTCTCTCTCTCTCTCTCTCTCTCTCTCTCTCTCTCTCTCCAACCACGATATATACCTTACTAGTAGAAAGTGTTGGTGATCATTAAACAGCAAGTGATAGAGAGAGAGAGAGAGATGGTCTGCAATCAAGAGACGATTTTCACCGGTGATGACCGCTCTCGTTAACTGATGATTGCTGATAATCCTCCAGCCATCAGCGTCCAAAAGTGACAGTTGTTGGATATTAATGTGTTATATAAAATCAGACGGTAATGGCTTAAGTGACTCTGGCATGGAGGTTTGGTTATTGTGTCTTGAAAAATGAAGACAAGGAAAAAATCGCAGTTTTATGCTTGGTTATTACTGATCGTAATTTGCATATGTACTCATTGCACTCTTAGCAGTAAGCGTAACATGTACGTACGTACCTTCAGGCTGTAGGTGCGTTATTTCTGTAGCTTTGCGACAGGATAGGTTTCAAGTCTGTTCATAATCTTTGCACCTTTGCTGAGACGAAGAAAATGCAGTTTCAGCCTATAACAAAACCATAACTGTGCTTAACCAAACTAAGATTAGTCGTGTATGGTTGGTAAAAAAAAAAAAAAAAAAAAAAAAAAAAAAAAAAAAGATAGTTCGAAAAAGACATAACAAAAGGCAAACGGCTAAACTAATTAAGTGGATACTAAAGATTGATTCCTAGATATTGCGGCAAATTGTCTTCTTGAATGTTCATACAAGCAAAGAGAGAATTTGTTCTTGAAAAGTTTCGCCTCTGCGCGAAACATCAGTAAACTATCAGTCTCCTCCATTTCCGTCTAGGCCCAGAGAAGTCTGGTAACAATCAGGTACATATTGTAATTCTTGTGCTGACAGAATAATACTGTACTTGTCTCCTTCGTATACCGTTTTGTTGATTAAACTGTGAGCGAAAATTGTTGCACTCGATAAATGCAGGATAGTAGGCCTATCAGAACTCCCGAGCTTCAGGTCATGAACGTCCGCTCAGGCTTCATGAGCGGAGCCAGCTGTACTTGATTAATACAGGATAGTAGGCCTATCAGAATCCTGAGGAAGGACACGGACGTTCATGGCGATCTTCAGGTCATGAACGTCCGTTCAGGCTTCCTGAGAAATCCTGAACACGAGAAATTCTAAGAGACCGTAATGGTGGTACCGCTACACACCTTCCTTTACCACAAAGCATCCGGGTACAGGGGACTGAATGACGTATGGAGCCGTTGTAAAGGCTAAACCCAACCACTGTTCCCACTACTACTACTCCTGCTACTACTACTACTACTACTACTTACTACTACTACTACGCTATGTAATTGTTAGATCCGTCTCAGGAAATGACTGGTTTCTCTTTCATTTTGCCCTGAGTTTTCTTCTCCTTCACAAGCAGTTTCTCTTCTCATCTTATTTAAAGAAAACAAACTGCTTTTGACGCTGGTACTGTGTTGTGCGTTTTCCCGTAAGTTGTCTTAGGTATTTTTCCGATTGTACATTTTTATAATATACTCCACAGACCACTCTTACAGGCTGCAGTTCCTGTACAAAGGTTGTTTATGCTGCTAAAACTGTTTGCTCTCTCCCTACGCTACGAGTTTTCCTATATATATATATTTCAACTGGCTCTCGTATCGTAGATTTATGTGTTCGTTTATCTATCGTTATTTTTATTGTGTTGGGTTATAATTCTCCTCTGGATGTGTCCATGTATGTATGTATGTATGTATGTATGGTCATTCCATTCTCGTGGACACTATTTTAAACTGTGGGGCTATTATTGGTTGGTTCCTCATGTGCGCATTCACATTTTACTGAGATGTTTTCCATATGTTATGGTACAAGTTCGCTGAAACAGTTTAAGCCGGTTGATGTACAATTGGCAGAAAACCAGAAGCTTGCTGCAACAGTTTTAAGCCGGTTGATGTATAATTGGCATTGATTGATTGTAGGTTATCCGGCGTCTGTAGAACCATGGGCGTAATCAGCCAATTACGCTTGGCTGTAACTTAAGCATCAATTAATTTGGCATCTATGACGCAATTTGTGAGCGGAGTTTTAATTTTTTTTAGATGTAGGGAAACCAGATTTTTTCATGACTGAGGAGAGGGAAAAAAAATTCTATCTCATGCCATATTTTTCCATGGGAGATTCGTCATGATCAGAACCTCTACTGGTAACATTTGGTAAGAGACTTTCTTACAAATGAATAATTAGAGAATAATTATACAAAGGCCATATACATATTTCAGGTACACTTATAGTGATCATGTCTAAAATGTATTCAGATGTACATACCCTGAAGACGGGGTAGTGCCGTCAGTGCACCTCACGCCGTGCACTGTAGGCATTACTTAAGGTTCATTTCAGCGTCTCTTCGGCTCCGAGCTGTAACCCTGTTCATTCCTTTTACTGTACCTCCGTTCATATTCTCTTTCTTCCATCTTGCTATTCAACCGCTCTTAAAATTAGTTTATTCGTGCGACTGTGGGGTTTTCCATCCTGTTAACCTTTCAGACCTCTCTGAATGACCTCATAGGGCCCAGCGCCTGGCCCATGACCTAGCTTCTGTATTCCATACCATTCACGTTGAACTTAAACAAAGAGGGTTATGGATACAATGAAAATGATAGTGGCCTCTCTCTCTCTCTCTCTCTCTCTGTTCTGTTCGTGATTGCAAAACGGCAAACATTGACTAATGGTCGTGATCAATCAGGGAACGGTTTTGCAACATTTGCCGGCAATCCTCATGAACTGGTGATTGCCCGATAATCCCTGAACTATAAAAATGTCGGAGGCCTCTGGTTGTGGTTATTAATAGATGCGGAAATCCGAACGTGAATACTCCAAATTAATTATTCATTGGACTTTTTCGATAGAGAGAGAGAGAGAGGCTTTAATATAAATATATATATATATATATATATATATATATATATATATATATATATATATATATATGTGTGTGTGTTTGTGTGTATGTGTGTGTGTGAGTGTGTTTTGCAATAGCACGAAGGAACACGTACTTGAGAATATCCTTGAATCCACGGTAGGATGGTAAGGTGAAACAGGGATTTGGAACAAGTGCTTTCGTAGTACTATATTCTGCATTTTCAAGCATATACTAGAGCGCACCAGCGGCGTGGTTGGCATGGTATTACCGTCCCACCTCGGTGGTCGCGGGATCGATTCTTGGCCCCATTCCATTGAAGAGTGAGAGATGTGTATTTCTGGTGATAGAAGTTCACTCTCGACGTGGTTTTTCGGAAGTCACGTAAAGCCGTTGGTCCCGTTGCTGAATAACCGCTGGTTTCATGCAACGTAAAAGCACCATACAAACAAACAAACAAACAAAGAATATACTACGAAAGCATTAACTTGTTCCCAGTCCTTTTTTCACTTACCTTTCTAACGTGGATTTAAAGTATATATTATACATATTATGATATATTATAGATATATATATTATATATATTATAGTAATATATTATGTATATTAGATTATATTATATTATATATATATATAAATATATATAATTATGGTGTTTATTTTTATTATGGTGTAGCATTGTTTACATAAAACACAATAAATTTTAGATATTAGGATTTGTTGACAAATTAAAGTTGTGATTATGTATTTCATGCTTTATTTGCGAAACAAACAAAACATAGAATAGATATAAACGTTCTGCAATAGGAATATAGTAGAGTCTCTTTAACTTCATGTCCTATTTGGCAAATCTGTTGTATCAGGAGAAGAATAATCCTTATTAGAAGGCTTCATGTTGGTAATATCTCCATTTTTCTCACTAATCTCTCCATTTCTGACCTCGAACACTGTCATATCATCATTGTCTCTGAAGTCATCTTGCTCTGTGGGTGAATCATATTGATAAAGAACCTCAGGTACATCAGCAAACGACTCCAGGTGGCCCAACGCCTCCGGTCCATTATCAGATGATTTTCTTCTTAGGTCCAGCATTCCTGGTCCATGGTCAGCTGGTCCCTTTTCCTGAAGACCATAGACTTGGTCCCATATTTCCGATCCATACTCAACTGCCCTCTTTCCTAGGAGACCAAAGACCTTGTCCAATACTTCTGGTCCATAGCTGGCTCTTTGTACCTGGTCCATCACCCCCGGTCCATAGTCGGCTGACCTCTTTCCCCTGAGACCGAAGACCTGATTGCTGACGTAGGAGGTTCCTCCTCCAGGATGTTTGGCAACTGCTATGCCCTTCAGAGTTTCTCTGCCATGGTTGGGCAGATGGGGACGATGATGAGGGTAGTAGCTGTGATAGTAGTGCTTGGGATGATGGTAAGGATGGTAATAGTGGTACGGTTGGTAATGGTGGTAACGGTAATATCTTGGTTGGTAATACTGTTGACTTGGAACACTTCTGGTGGCTTCTGCAGTTAATGCAGTGAATAGCAGTAAGACCTAAGGAAAAGAAAGGGTTTGTATTAGATATTTAAATCATGATAGATTTTAAATAGAAGCAGAAACAAACGATGAAAATAGATTATGAATACAGTCTTCTTAAGTCCTCTGTGTACATAATGTATCATATTCAAATCTCAATAATCATCATTGTTTTAGTAGGTATACAATGCGGATTTGGAACTTTTTTGCCTTACTTCTTGCTATTCCACTCTTAGTGATTCTCTGCGAAATGGAAATGAGAGAGAGAGAGAGAGAGAGAGAGAGAGAGAGAGAGAGTTTACGATGAAGGTATATCAATGCTCATTATTTATTCTTACGTGTTTGTAGTAGAGTAATAGGGGAATTCTTTATACTGACACACCCTGACACGCACCTACATACACACATACGTGTATGTATGTATGTATTTATGTAAGAGTTAGAGAGAGAGAGAGAGAGAGAGAGAGAGGAAGTAAAAACATACAAAAAAACAAGAAAGTAGAAAAGAGTAAGAAACAAATTTATTTAATATAAATCAAAAGCCACTTACCAGGCACTTCATGGCTTAATGTATCGACAGGTGGTTGCTGTTATTGTCGCTGCTTCTCGAACTCGAGGAGCTCCTCGACTGACGAGGAAGCACGAGGACCACCTCCTTATATACAGGAAGTCGCCGGAAGTGTGAGGAGCGAAGGAAAGATGTGCATCCTGTCAACATCCGCTAAAGGGTCGTTTCCGAGATCCTGGATTCCTGTAAGAGACACGCACAGATGGCAGAAAGTGGCGTTCCTACAGTTTAACCACAGAATGCCCCCGCCCCCCCCTGACTCTGTCTGAATCGAGGAGAGGTATGTCATTATTGGAGGTTGTTCCTTCCTCGACAGTGGACGAAACCTAATGATATGTTATCTGGTTCCGGTTGCTTGTGGTTGACGTTTTTTATTTAAAGCATATCAAAGAATTGATTTGGAAATTCCCTTGAAGCTTTATTCATTTTTCAAGATTTTCTATGCGTCTGTATAATTGCAAACTTATTAAGTTTAAAACAGCTCTATATATGCACCCTGATATTTGACACACATTCGTCGTTTTAGTCTTTTACGTTATATATATTTATGATTTCACTGAGATACGTTTATAAATTCTCCTGCATTAATTAGTCACTTGCCTCTCCAAACGTTACCTGCGCAACTGAAAATAAAAAAGGGAAAATAATGCATGACGTTTATCTTGCATGAACGCCGTAATTTCTTTCTTGAGTAAGTGTACACCCTCGTTTTTTCTCTGTTTATTTATGTAACTTCCTGCGCCTTAAATTTAAATCTTTTGTCTGGTTATTTATCATTGCATTGTAGAAGTCTATAAGGAAATCAGTGCGTGATCGGTATGGTCTTGGCCTGCCACTTCGATGACCGCGAGTTAGATTCTCGGGCATTTCCCTGAGGGGTTAGAGATGTGTGTTTCTGGTGATAGAAGTTCACCCTCGACGTGGTTCGGAAGTCACGTCAAGCCGTTGGTCCCGTTGCTGAATAACCACTGGTTCCATGCAACGTAAAAACACCATACAAACAAAGACAAACAAACACTAAGGAAATCAATCTCTTGATAATCATTAGACAATTACGGAAAACGAGATTCTATAACATGATCTTTATAGATGCACCTGAATACCTGCAAAAACTTCAGTCCCAGATAAAAACAATAATTCTCTCTCTCTCTCTCTCTCTCTCTCTCTCTCTCTCTCTCTCTCTCTCTCTCTCTCTCTCTCTAGGTGTCAAGGGTTTGGGTAATGTCCTTCAACTAAGAATAAGTGACTGAAATAGAAACAGAAAACGGTTATCAAATAAGTGCCACACTTGATTCACCAATTACCTGTTTTTTTCCATCAGCGCATAATTGGCAAAACTCGGAAATCAATTAACTTTTGAAACGGCTTGAAATGAGGGTCTGGGAGATAGCTCACATCTATTTTAGAGTCGGAAGTCCCAAACAGTGTTATTTATTAGGGAGCAGAAAGCATAAATGCGTCTCTACAAGTTCTGTGTTCTCGAATCTCGTCGGATTAAAATTGAAAAGCTCCTTTTTAAAGTTAATATTTCATGACTGAAAGAATTTTCACTCTAGGTAATTTGTTTATTTGCGGATTTGAGATATGTGATAGATTTTGGCGTTCATTGCAAAATTGCAAAATTTAGAGCAATTTTGACGTAGACATCAAAAATAGTTATTTTTATTAGTGGTAAATCCCGACCATTTCAGCTTTTGTGAATTTAGTATGTTGGTATATACAGCCATTATCGTTTCAACTCTTATAGTTAAAGGTTTCAGTCAAACGTTAAGAGTAAACTGAGAATAGGAAAAGGGATAAAGGATTGGAATTAGTGTCTTAGATCGTTGTAAACAAACACATGAAGTGTTTACAAACATTCTTTAAGAACTTAAGCGACGCGACGTTCCTCGTTATCTCTTTGTGAACAAAATAAGAATTTCTTTTCAGAACCAGTTTTCCAAAAGAATACCAAATTAAGTTTGTTCTTCCAAAAGGCCTTTTGTCCTTTCGAGTTGTTTTTATTTATTTCAGAATTCTACAAAATTTGCTTAAATATTCCTAGTTAAGTTTATATGAATTTTTTTAATTTTATTTCCTGTAGTTCATCAGTGTCCTTATTCGTTGTTATTTTGACTAATTTCCATTTCCAGATAATTCCAGATTCTATAACATTGTCCTCCATGTTTATTAGATGTTTATGCCTTATACGTACGTATATAAAGGGTCACTCTAACAGCATTTACCTATGCTTAGAAATATGTCTATCATATCGTCCCTTTTTTTGACAAAGTGTATGAACATGTTTTTTTTCAATTTTTTTTCAGGTAACTACACCGACGATGATTTTATCATTGACTTCTTATTTTACCAAAATATCAGAGCTGTCTCTCTCACCTTTCTGGTTGTATGGTGAGAGAGATCAACTTGATACTTTGCTAAGAGAAGAAGTCAATGAGAAAATCATCGTCGATGTATTTAGTTACCTCAAAAAAAAAAAATAATAAAAATAAAATGGAAAGAAGTGCTTCTTCGGTTCCAACAAGATTTAATGCTATAATATGGACAAAACAAAGAGAGAGAGAGAGAGAGAGAGAGAGAGAGAGAGAGAGAGAGAGAGACCATAGTTATTAGCCCAAACCTCCCAGGAAGCGTAATCATTGCCAAAACTGTCACGCCACTCTGAAGCCCATAAACAAATCCAGAGCTTTTAATCTTGAAGAAAAGCACCCAGCAGAACCATGAACGTTCCTCACTCATATAAAGCAACGGCTTTATATTGGTGCTTTATCTCACTTACATCCAGCGCCGACTGAACTGGCTGGCTGCTCTTTTAGCGAAGACTATATACAGGTGCTTTGGTCTACAATTTGCAAGGCTGACTAAATCGTTGTCATCGGAGGGCTAAATATAGTATATGTATTTCTAGCGTGACAATCTTCCACCTTACCTCATCCGCATTTGTTTTTATTGCTCATTTTTTTCCTAACTAAAAGGGCCAATAAATAACACTTTCTCTCTCTCTCTCTCTCTCTCTCTCTCTCTCTCTCTCTCTCTCTCTCTCTCTCTCACACACACACACATTCATTGCAAATAATTAGCAGCTATTGTTAGCAAACGAAGTGAGATCCCAGTTAGCAGTGGCTATTCTCGCTATTTTTTAGGTGTTGATAATTTTGGGGCCATTAAGGTCCACAGTTGATGGATACTGGTGCATATATAAAATCGAGAGAGAGAGAGAGAGAGAGAGAGAGAGAGAGAGAGAGAGAGATTGTTGGTAGGATACCTGTGTACTGTTTCCAAGATTCGTAAAATTCCGTTTTCTTTTTTGTTTAAAATGTGAAGTCTAATTACTGAATTGGTTTGCGCTATACAGAGTTGAATTATTACTCGTGATATATTATCAACGTGAACAAGTTTTACATATTCACACTTGATTTTTTTAGTATATTTCCTTATGAGTATATTTTGGTATTTATGCGAAGCCAAATCACGGTGATATGAGGAATATTGACAGAATTTATCAGAAGTTTAATTATTTTATTTCATCATAACGTGAACTCATATGACATACAATTAATCCAAACATTTATATAATCATGATTTTTACAGCGTTGTGTCTTTCACTTAATATTCAGAGTACATTCCCATTCTTCAAAGAATACAATGAAATATTGTGTCTATTAACGGGGTTTCTATCTGTTATTTCTCCGTCATTGGTGTTGAATAATGATATAATTTTGTCATCTGAAGTCATAGTTCTCCAAGATGAATGAAATTGTTTTGGAAAAAAAAAAAATCTTTAAATATGATCACGTTTTTATCACCCATTGACATACACTGGAGACCAGAACCTGGTCCAAAGTACCCTGATCTCCTTGGGTCAATATTTCTGGTCCGTCCTCGGCTGACCTCTTCCCCTGGAGACCGAAGTCCTGGTGTTGGCCACGTCTGGCCTGAGATATTCAGACCTTTTTTCATCGAGACCGATCGCTTGGTCTCGCATTTTTGGTCCATAGTCTTTGGATTTCCTTCCTCCTAGACCGAGGACTTGGTCCATCATCTCTGGTTCATCATAGTCGACTGACCTCTTTCCCCTGAGACCGAAGACCTTGTCCAATACTTCTGGTCCATAGTTGTCTCCTTGTACCTGGTCCATCACCCCCGGTCCATAGTCGGCTGACCTCTTTCCCCTGAGGCCGAAGACTTGATTGCTGACGTAGGAGGTTCCTCCTCCAGGGTGTCTGGCAAAAGCCTTGCTCTCCGGAGCCCATTTGTCGTGGTTTGGAAGATGGAGACGACGATGATGATAATAGCGATGATAGTAGTGGTTAGGATGGTGATAAGGATGATAATATTCGTATGGGTGGTGATAATGGTAACGACGATAGATTTTTGGAGGGTAATAATGCAGATCTGGGTCGCTCCTGATGACCTCTGCAGTTAACGCAAGGAGCAGTAATGCCACCTGGGGAGAATAAAAAAATTATTAAATTTTTTTTGTTTTTAGATTTGGCTATGTTTGACAAGTAATGTTTAACTTGCCGATGGGAAGACTCATAGAGAGAGAGAGGAGAGAGAGTACAAATTCTCTCATTGTTTATTTTAGTTTGTTTGTGAAAGAAACTGTATACAATATTCGCAAACAGCTTCACACACACACACACACACACACACACACACACACACACACACACACATATATATATATATATATATAATATATATATATATATATATATATAGATATATATATATATATATATATGTATGTTTGTGTGTGTGTGTGTGTGTGTGTGTGTTTATGCACATATATGTGTGTGCATATGTGTGTACATACAACGTACTTTAATAAATAAAAGCAAGTATTACAAAAGTACAAGTTATTTCATAAATAGAATGCACAGCAGTCACTTACCAAGCACTTCATGGCTTATGATCTGACAGGTTGTTGTTATTGTCGCTGCTTCTCGAACTCAAGGAGTTCCTCAACTGACGAGGAAGCACGAGGACCACCTCCTTATATACAGGAAGGGGCCAGGAAGTCGCCGGAAGCCTGAGGAACGAAGGAAAGAGATGAATCCTGTCAACATCCGCTAAAGGATCCTTCCGAGATCCTGGATTCCTTTAAGAGACGCAGTTGACGGAAACAAAGGATCCTTCAGTTAACCGCGCAAAATATGCCCTCTGTTCGGATGTATGGGGAAAGGTATGTCATTAAAATAGTGTTCCTTTTGAAGCAGATAAAGAAGCGTTACTATTTTACTTCTTGCTTCGTTGTGCGTCGATATTTCAGTGTTCCTTCTTCAACGGTGAAAAAAATAGTTATATTTTGCTTCGTTGTATAGTTTCGTTCGTCTTTTATGCGGTGCACTGTAGGCATTACTTAAGGTTCTTTGCAGCGTGCCCTCGGCCCCTAGATGCAACCACTTTCGTTCCTTTTACTGTACCTTCTTTCATATTCTCTTTCTTTATCTTACTCTTAACCCTTCGTAGTGCAACTGTGAGGTTTTCCTCCTGGTATACACCTTTCAAACCTTTTACTGTCAATCTCTATCTCAGCGCGGAATGACCACATAGGTCCCAGTGCTTGGCCTTTGGCCTAAATTTTATTTTCAACTCACTTCAACTCCCGTCTGTTTTACGTCTTCAATTGATCATAGCTACGGTTTCGTTTTAAATTAACATCTTTGTTAATTTAGGATTTCCTAAGACTTATGGATAATATTTTTAAGTCATCTGCATAACTCCTGTTTTTCAGATACGAAAGACTTAATAAAGACGTAATACACTCATATATTTTTGCCTTTGGCTTTTCTCTGAAATGACAGAATTTGAGTAAACCTTCTAGATAATAATTCTGAATGTGTAATTTTTGTTATAGGATATGAAAGGCATAATGTAGACTTAACGCTATTATATATTTTCCTTTTTCATTTTACCTTTTCACCTAAAATATACAAGAATCGACTAATTTATTGGACTGGATATCACAATTAGCTTTCGTTTTAATCTGTACGTTTTGTACCTACGCCCGTACTCACAATAACCAGTCAAGTTTCGTTCATAAATGTTCCAGTAAACATTAAGAGCGAAATTAAGTTAGCAGGACAAAGGACTCGAGTTCGCGGTTCACTTTGCTTTCGAAGAAATGAAGTGTTTGCCAACACGTTCCAGGAATCCGAGTGATTAGCCTCATTTTGTGTGTAAATACGACATCAAGTTTGCTAGTGAAAACTCACTTTCCAAGTGAATAGCAAATCGAGGGTCTCCTTTCCAAATGGCTCATTTTCTTTTTGGATCCTTTTTTTTATTG
>NC_061092.1:5393382-5453382 GCF_015104395.2 Macrobrachium nipponense | reverse complement strand
CTCCTCCTCCTCGAGAGTGTTTTGGCAGTTACCTCGCCCTCGGGAGTTCCTTCGCCGTGGCTTCGAAGATGGGGACGAAGTTGATAGTGATAATGATAGCTGAGTTGGGGATGATGATGATAAAGATGATAATAGTGGAAAGGGTGATAATAATAACAGTGGTAAATTTTTTGGATGGTGATAATGTGGAGCGGGAGAACTCCTGATTATTTCAGCGGCAAATATCAGCACCAATAATGCTGATAATGCTACCTGTTGGAAAAAAAAATAATTAGGAAATAAAAGTTGAAATCTAAGTATTCTCGTAGATTTAAATGACATTTTGACTGATAACATATGTGTATTTAACAGTTATAATATTAATGGCAATGTAAAAGTATTCTTGATTATATATTTGATGTTTTGACATTTTCATTGTATACTTGGAATTTATATATGTATTCATATATTTGCTTATACATAACATGCACACAAACAAGCAGCCACTTACAAGCTCTTTCATTCTTTCGCATTGAGCAGATCTCCGCTACACTCTCAGTTGACGGAGAGATGAAGTTACCAACTTCTCAAATACGGAAGTTCCGGAAGTTTCCAGGAACTGAGGAATGGCTTTACCCTACCGACATCCGCAAAAGGGTCTGCTGTAGATCCTGGAAACAGACAGACAGACTCACAGACAAACGGATGGACGGATAGGCAGCAGTAATACGTACCTTTGGAAACCGCAAACATACCAGGTACGTGGATGTATAGGGAAAGGTGTATTTAATGGTACCGAGTTCCTTTTCGAGGTACCAATTCGTGTTTTAATAATCTACTTTCATTTTTTTATTCACGTACTTATTAATTTTTTAAGTTTTTTTTTCTAAGTACCGATATCTTCTTTCTGTATTTCTTGTTACCTTCTGTTACTTTTTTGAAATGAACTCCAAGTCAATGTCCCCTGTGATTTTGTTCTATTTGGGTAGGATCTAATAATAATAATAATAATAATAATAATAATAATAATAATAATAATAATAATAATAATAATGGAAATAAATGTCATTTACTTGTAACTTTGTTGTCAAAGTCCGTTTCCCTTCTTCCAATTTATTTCTAATTTTGTTGAATATGCAGCTCGCTACATTTCGAGTTTTGTTTTATATATTTTTCAAAAATCTTTTATTGCCTGATAATTTGCTCTATCAATCGATACAAATACCATTATACTAGAATTTTTGCATTCCATCTTATTCGTCACTGTACTGTTATATTTATAAAAAAAATATTTTAATGACTATTTTTTTTATGTTGTAATTTTTCTCATTAACTGGCGGAGAATTTTTTAAAGCTATTTTTCCATTCACAGTTATTCATTTGTTTGTCGTAGATTTTGATCAACAATTCATTATTTATTTTCCTCCCTCCGAACTCTTTACCTCCTGATAATTAAAACTGCTGCTTTCTTTTGTATGATCGTATTTCTCATAAAGATGTATTTTTTCGGTATATGATTTTTTAAATCAGAATTTCTAATTTACTTACATGATTCTTAATGAACTGCTATATAGACCTTTCGCCCTAACCCCTTTTCCACCCCAGCCTCTCTCTCTCTCTCTCTCTCTCTCTCTCTCTCTCTCTTTCTCTCTTTTCCATTTTCCACTCGGTCCCCTCTACTCTCTCTCTCTCCCTCTTCTCTCTCTCTCTCTCTCTCTCTCTCTCTCTCTCTCTCTCTCTCTTTTCCATTTTCCATTTTCCACTCGGTCCCCTCTACTCTCTCTCTCCCTCCCCCCTTCTCTCTCTCTCTCTCTCTCTCTCTCTCTCTCGCTCTCTCTTTCTCTCTATTTCCATTTTTCACTCAGTCCCCTACTCTCAATTCTCCCTCCACCCCCCCTCCTCTCTCTCTCTCTTTCTCTTCCATTTTCAACTCAGTTCCCCCCCCCAATCCATCTCTCTCTCTCTCTCTCTCCTCTCTCTCTCCCCCCCTTCTCTCTCTCTTTCTCTTTCCTACTTTTCCTTTTCAATCTCAGTTCCCACTCTCTCTCTCCTCACCCCCCCCCCTCTCTCTCTCTTTGTCCTCTCTTTTCCATTTCATCTCAGTTCCCTTCCCACTCTTCTCTCTCTTCATTTTCCACTCAATCACCCCCCCTTCCCCCCCTCTCTCTCTCTCTCTCTCTTCTCTCTCTCTCTTTCTCTCTCTCTTCCATTATTTTTCCACTCAATTCCCTCCAGGATTTACTCTCTAATTACCTGCCCCACATTTTTTTTTTGAAATGGGAACAAAGAAGACTGCAACATAAAAAAAGAACAAAGTCTGACTGGCACTCGAGGTGTCAAGGGACTCGTTACCGAAGTTAATCCTGAAGAAGTTTTATCCTTAGATTAAAGACGAGAAAAAGATTACCAAAGTAAAAAAGAAAAAAAAAAAAACTTACCCCGACCCTTTCTTGTACTGGACTACATAGGGAGCTCTTGGTAGAAAGACTTGTTTTTTTATTTATTTATTTATTTATTTATTTATTTATTTATTTATTTATTTATTTATTTATTAATATTGTCTACCAATAGTTCCATAATAATGGAAAATCCCGATATTTTATTTTAATGAGGTCTCTTAATTAATGTTTGATGGAATCTCTTGAAAGTTTTTTTTCCTTTTTATTAATGATGTCTACCAATAGTTCCATAATAATGGAAAATCCCAATATTTTATTCTAATGAGGTCTCTTAATTATTGTTTGATGGAATCTCTCAACAGTTTGACCAAGTCTCTCCATCATTGTTGTTGGATGAAGTCTCTCTGTAATTGGTTGATGAAATCTCTCATCTCCAAAGTCTTTTGTTGACATCTCTCAATAGTTTTTTGATGATGTCTACCAGTAGGTGTTCAAAGAGGTCTCTCTATAGCTATCTGATGGAGTCTCACAATAGTAGTTTAGTGAAGTCTCTCAATTAAGTGTCTCAGTAGCCATTGGACGGGATGTCTCATTAGTTGTTTGATGAAGTCTCTTAGTAGTTGATAGATGAAGTCTTCTATCCATACTGACCAAGTGAGAGCTATAATGATAGACAGACAAATATGTTTCTGGGGTTCTCGTTGCTTTCAACATAATTACATAATGCAGAGTTATTTCCTTCAGTATATAGACTCTAAAAAGTATGTTCTTTTATGATAATTATTGATGTTAATGTTCAGTGACGATACATTCATAGTGAAAATAAACTTAAAATGTCTCTTCATCTTTCAATAAATTAAACCAGAATATAAAACCCAAATGAAATGGTATGAAAAAAAAAGAGACTAAAATTCAAATACAATTATACATACAATAGAAGCAGTATCAATGTGAAAGTAGTAGGTATAATTGTATACATCTTTTAGAATAGTATACTCCTTGAAAATTAGAATAGTCGACACCTGTAATAACCCTTAATTAGAAGGAATAATCATAATTTTTAGATAGGATTCACCCTCGTTCCTAAAGTCGAAAATAATTAGAGCGAGGTGAAAGCCTCTTATTAGTTTTTGTTCTGAAGTTGATGATTTTTTTCTTCGATTTTCGTTTTGAATTTTCATTCATATTTTCTTATATAATACACACACACACACACACACACACACACACACACACACACACACACACACACATATATATATATATATATATATATATATATATATATATATATATATATATATATACCACATCCGAAGGTCGGCTGCAACTGCTAATATATATAATATATATATATATATATATATATATATATATATATATATATATATGTATACATATTAGCAGTTATAGCCATCCTTCGGATGTGGTATCAAGCACACTTTCACTTATAAATGACCTGGACCCACATCTTTTCCCAGTATTTCCCCTCCCCCCACCCCCCATTACTATCGGGGTTGAATTTGACTTAAAAAGCATTGGAGTGTCACTAATCATCTCAGCGACCTCGAAAACTATGGAGTAGACTCTAATATCTGTAGGTTTTGGTTATTTTTCCATTCACCTTCTTACACCCCTCCACTCCCCCTTTACCCAATGGTCTGATTTTAATTCTGTTTTCACCAGGAGATCTTTCCCGGTTTGATATTGACTTTATATTTAAAGTCTCATCAAAGTCGGTCAAGAAATGTGGATTTGCATAGCGTTCATACAAACAAACAAACCAACACACAGATATTTCTCATTTATATATACATACACACACACGTATGTATGTATGTATATATATGTGTGTATATATATATATATATGGTATATATATATATATATATATATATATATATATATATATATATATATATATAAACATGAATGTTCTCGTAAGTAAAATAGTAATATTCTCACTCTCTCTCCTTGCACTTTTATCGGCATTGCTGCCTCACTGCTGGGGTGTCATCACAGGGCCAGATCATTGCAGAGGGTTTTTGTTTAGTTAGCAATGAGCGCCTTCCCTCTGCTCACTGGCGCTGCTCACCAAAACTAACAAGGCAGTTCTTGTCGTCTTGCATCGCTCCAACTCTGAATTTATATGTATTCAGAATTTCTGAATAGATATATATTCAGAATTTAGAATTTCTTGAAAAGTCTTTTGGAGGATCCCAAAATCAGTGTGTTCAACCTTGTGTCCAACAACAGCTGGCAGGTGGAATGTCTCCTCTGATGGGTTGTTTGTACCTCTTGTTCACATTTAAGGGTTCATTTTATGAACCAGACATTTGGTCTCCTCCCGATGCTTCTGTTTTTATTCCTTGTTGTGTCTGATGCCAGACTCTCGCGTCGAGGCTGAGTAGTAGACGCTTGAAGCTGTACGTAGGTTGATTTGAGAATCTGACGGAAGCTTTGACTCGTCTCTTCTGGATTTCGAAGTCTTACTCCTTCCTTGGAGACAGACGGAGGCAGGGCGCTCGTTCGTTCATCCTCCTCCTTGTCTGTCTTGAAGGGCGTTTTCCCGTTGGGATTTCGAACTCTTCCTCCTTCCTCGGAGACAGACGGAGACAGGGTGCTCGCTTGTGGAGATGTTGTGGAGCAGAGCAGCCTGTTGGCAAACTGATGTGGGTAGCAATCGTAAATTTCTTTTCCCATCAGGTCTAGGGGATTAACTCGCATCAGCGAAACCTGCGGAATTATCAGTGCATGTGTGTGCAGGTGGTTACAATCATCTATTTATCCCCTCGTATGAGGTTTCGCTAAAGCGGTATATCGTGTCGTGTGTGAGTGTGTTAAGTGTATGACACTGGACATGGAGACGGATTATCAAGCTGTGATATTCGCGTCGTGTTGTGTGTCTCGTGTGAATGCTTACCATCGCGATATGATATGTTGTGCACCTGGCATTGAGTCACAGAGAAACGGTGACTTGTGGGTGCTTATCAGCTGCTTATCTGAATTTGAATGGAGTTCAGAAGTCTTTTCGCATTCATACTATCATGTAATATGACATGCTGCGCACCTGGCAGTGAGTCATGAAGAAAGTCAGATTAAGGGAGCTATAATTTATTTTACTTGTATTCATAACATATTTCATATACTCACTCACGTGGGTTAGGTTAGGATAAGGGACTTAGAATTTGTTCCTCCTATTCATATTTTTCATATACTCATGTGGGTTAGGTTAGGTTAAGGGACTTAGAATTTTTTCCCTCATTTTCATATTAATTTGAAATGGCGGTTTTTCATCCGAAGGGTATATCTTGAGCCAAAATGGGGTTGGTATTTCACGTAGGTTGGGTTAGGTTAGGTTAAGGGACTCAGAATTATTTTCCCTCATATTCACATTTGTGTGAAATGGGTTTTTTTCATCCGTAGAGCATATCTTGAGCCAATAGGTTGGGTTGAGTTAAGTTAGGTTAAGGGACTTAGAATTTTTTCACTCGGTGGGTTAGGTTAGGTCAGGTTAGGTTAAAGGACTTAGAATTTTTTCTCTCATATTCATATTTATGTGAAATGGTGGTTTTTTTTTTCATCTGTATATTATATTTTGAGACAAAATGGGGTTGGGTTTTCAAGGAGTCGTGAAATGGTGGTTTTTGCATCTGTAGAGTATATCTTGAGCCAAAATGGGGTTGGGTATTTTCAAGGCGCCGAGCGAAACCACGGTTCTCTTATCCGAAGAGTTATTCATGAGCCATTTTGAGGTTCTTTTCTGAACTAGAGTGAAATATTGGGTGGTTTTCCCGTGGAGTCGTTAATGGTCAACGTACGTGAGGTTAAGATAAAGGCAAGCTTATGGGGTTTATCGTCTGTGAGCCGAATTGGGGGTCGGCTGTTGAGGTTGAGCCGGAATGAAGTCTTTTTTCCCCTACTTTTTACTATCACATAAATAGATATCAATTCATAATGAGTATGCAACTATGCTTATAGTAAATATGAGGGAATTGGGGTCCCCTTCCATGAATTATCAGATAATTACATGCGAACAGATTATTTTTTCTTTTTTAGCTGGTAGAATTTTTTTTTTATCATCAAAACTTATTAGTTTTGTATTAGTTATATGAATGAATAATAATTCAACCATTTAACCAGCACAGGAAATTCGTCTGGAACAAAGTTATTATTATGGAGTAAATATTTCATAATGAATATTATTCTAAGGTTAATCTATTGATTAAGTATTAAGTACCATATTAGTGGTGAACTCTTAGGCTCTTTTTTTTCGAGTAAAATATTCAAACATCTATTTTGTAAATCACATTTGGGGAATGATGATTTTTTTTTTAAATACGATGAAGCGTTTCAGTACCTAGTAATTTTCCTTTCATTAAAAATGAGTTGAATGAAGAAAATATGCCGGAGAGAGAGAGAGAGAGAGAGAGAGAGAGAGAGAGAGAGAGAGAGAGAGAGAGAGAGAGAGTTAATCAAGCTGAGAAGTGTATATACCATTTTTTTGAGAGAGATAGAGAGAGAGCTAATTAAGCAGAGATGTGTACCTTTTTATAGAGAGAGAGAGAGAGAGAGACGAGAAGAGCAGAGAGAGAGAGAGAAGATGAGAGAGAGAGAGAGAGTTAATCAAGCAGAGAAGTGTCCTGATACCATATTATATAGATATATATATATATCTATATATATTTTTTTTTTTTTTTTTTTTTTTTTTTTTTGTGAGAGAGGAGGAGCTATCAAGCGAGAAGTGTTACCAATTTGAGAGAGAGAGGATGAGAGAGGACTGGATGGAACGACAGATTCGAGATGAGAGAGAAGAGAGAGTAGTTTAAGCAGGGAGTGTATAATTTTGATGAGAGAGAGAGAGAGAGAGAGATGAGAGAGAGAGAAGAACGAGCTAACTAACAGAGAAGTTTACAATTTTGCATTTGTAATCATTGAAACTTGAATAGTATGAAGAAAAGAGCAGAGAGAGAGAGAGAGAGATGAGAGAGAGAGAGAGAGAGAGAGAGTGAGAGAGAGAGAGAGAGAGAGTTAAAGTAGGGAAGTGTACTAATTTTGAGAGAGAGAGAGAGAGAGAGAACGCGCTAACTAAACAGAGAAGTTTACTAATTTTGCTATTTGCAATCATTGAAAATGAATAGTATGAAGAAAATGAGCCAGAGAGAGAGAGAGAGAGAGAGAGAGAGAGAGAGAGCGGAAGTGTGTACCTACTGGTCATTCATTCATTGATTATCCATTGGGAGCTCTGAATTATATCCTTTCCATCAGTTTCATTCCATTATACCTCATGTAATGTTATGTATCATTTCACATTATATCACCTAGGTACCAATCAGAATCAATTTTCCGAACCTGACACCCATCAATCAATGTTGCAGGATTGCAGAAAACATTAGACATGCGTTGGCTCCATCTGCGTAATGCAAAGATGATATAACATTATGTTGCATAACGGAACTTATATTCTTTTTATTGATTAAGTCAGCCTGACCTCTTATATTCAGGATACGGCTATGGGTATATGATCACATTTGGTTTGGGGTAGGGGTGGGGGTGGGGGTCCATACATGTGAGAGGATGGGGTGAGTACCTGGTAGGGAGGTACCTTCGTGATATTTTAACCTAGAAAAGGGATTATCTCGATTATCCGTTCCCGGTAAATTCCAGTGAGAATCAATAAGACCACGGGTAATATATTTCTATAAAAACCGGCCTCGTGCAATGGGATTATCTGATAAATCTCGTCAGGTTCACTTGTAAATCGATTTGGCGAGATGGTTCCATCGATTGTGGAGATTATCTTAACGTCTTGGTTTGAGGACTGAGTTCCATGGCTGTGGTTTCTGGCTGTATGTCCTTCCAGTTCCCTGGAAGACCAATGCCTCTTTAGATCCTGCAGCGTCTTTGCAGCGTCCCTTCGGCCCCTAGTCGCAACCTCTTTCATTCCTTTTACTGTACCTCATTTCATATTATCTTTCCTCCACATTACTTTCCAACCTCTCCCAACCATTGCTTCATAGTCAACTGCAATCTCTCAATCTCCTTTCCCCGCTGAATGGACTCATTGGCCCCAACACTTGGCCTTTGGCCTAAATTCTATATTCCAATTCCAGTTCCAGTTCCTCTTCAGAAGACGAACTCATTCCCGCTTTTCATAAATCAACAAAACCAGTTGACTGAATTATTAGGGCATTACGGGCTTGCATATTTCTGTAACTTTCTTATTACAGAAAATTGTTTATTAAAAAAAGTACAGAGTTAAACTCTGAACCTCGAAAAAATGCTTTCTACTTTGAGAGAGAGAGAGAGAGAGAGAGAGAGAGAGAGAGAGAGAGAGAGAGAGAGAGAGAGAGAAAATTAAAGCATCTTGGTATAAAAAAAATGAAAGCTCTTTGATCTTTCACTCATATAAAAAAAGACTCAGGGAATTCCCAGCCTGCATCTGCGAAAGAAAAAAAAAACTGTAAGATATTCTTGCCTTCGTTTTCACCCTTCTCAGGTTAAGTTTCCATTTAGCATCCGAACGCAAAAGTCGACCGCGTCCGAATCGCTGCCTGTGAAACCAGGAATCCTCTTCCATTCCGCAGCTGAGCTTTGAAACGAAACGAAAAATGACTTTTTTTTTCCCGCTTCGATCTCTTCCTAATCGGCTTTTAGCTGCATTAAGCCGCGTAATGCAGGTTCTTCCTCGCTACTATAGTAGATTCACACCAGCCGTGATTGGCTGTTGATAAGCCAGTGACAAGGCTGGAAGCTCTCAGTCTTTCTCGAGAGTTCACATAGGCAGATCTACGTTCCACCTCTCCTGAGGGATACGTCTTTCAAAAGTATCTCTCAGGAGAGGTGGAATATAGATCCTACTCATGTGAACTCTCTCGAGAGAGTGAGAGTTTCCAGCCCTGTCATTGGCTTATCAACAGCCAATCAGGAGCGTTGTAAGGGACTGGCCTAGACATCAAATGCACGGTTGATGTGAATCTTCTATAGCTGCTGGCGAAGGGTGTCAGTCAAATTTCCCGTCGTGGGATGTTGTCATGTTTGTTGATGTTGGAAATTTTTAGAAAGAAAACGTTGGCGTATGCAATATATATAGCAAAATTAGTAAACTCAAGAAAAGGCCCAACTAAAGAATAACGAATGAATAGATAAATATATAATTTACTTAATTAATTGAATAATAAATGAGGATTTTCTATACCTTGAATATTATGACTTGTCATATTTTGCGAAATTGGAAATTTTAGAATGAAAACGGCGTATGCAATTTGTGCCTATAAATAAATACTCACGCACTCAAGAGGAGACCCAACTAAAGAAGAGAGAGAGAGAGAGAGAGAGAGAGAGAGAGAGAGAGAGAGAGAGAGGTGAGATGGATAAAGCCATATATAAATGAATTCCTTTCCTTATCTTCCCTCCCAAAGAAATACTAATCTAAGGTGGATCATGTCACAAGGCCATTAGGAGAGAGAGAGAATAAATACATACATATATGAATTCCTTTCTATCTCACTCTCTCCCTCTCTGACATTACACGTATAGGTCCTTCCCCACCCTTATACCCTCCTCCCTCTTCACTCCTCTCCTCTCTCTCGTCTCTCTGACTACCCGTATAGGTCCTTCCCCACCTTACCCTCCTCTCTCTCTCTCTCTCTCTCTCTCTCTCTCTCTCTCTCTCTCTCTCGGCGTAATGAATTTTATTAATGCAGCTCCTACTCGCCGGCCAGTGGCCATTGCTGCGCTTGGTTATGGGACAGAAAATATCGCCAGTAATAGGTAGCAATTAATCACGGGCGTCCAATGAATGCCCGCCACTCTCTTTAGTCCGCGATTTCCGATAATATTTGATTATTCATTGATGGCTCCCGAGAGCGGACTGCGGGTTTGGTTGGCTCCGATTTTTATTTTCTGATAAAAAGTTGTTTTTTTATATTTGGGTATGCGAGTATTTATATATATATATATATATATATATATATATATAGTATATATATATATATATATATATTGGTTGCGGAATGTATGATTTTTCAGATGATGATGTACGTATCTATACATGAAGCTTGAATATATGTAAACGCATACCTGCATATATATACACATACATTCATGTATATATATATTATATATATATATATAATATATATAATATATATATAGATATATATTATATATATATATATAATATATAGATATGTATGTATATATAAATATATATGCATGTACATGTATGTATAATAACATTTAAATATCGTTCAGTGTTTTTATTCCTATACCAATGTATATTGGATGATTTTCGGTTTAATGAGAGAGAGAGAGAGAGAGAGAGAGAGAGATGGGAGGAAGAGAGAGACGAGAGAGGAGAGACAGAGAGAGAGAGAGAGAGATGGAGAGAGAGAGGAGAGAGAGAGGCCAACTCCGAGAACTAGAACTTGTAAATTTACATTTCATCTATAAATGATTAACAATTCTGTTCTATCATTCCTAACACATTAAACATTAATATCTTGATATATCCATGAATTCTATGACTGCCTCGTATGGAGATCAATTTCAAGACAGTTACTAATCTCTCGGTAATCTCATATTTTCCAGGAATTCTTATCATTTTCCTTTCCAGAAATGACAACCGTAGCCCTGAACGGATAAACGAGTGCGTGTGTATGTCATGACAGGTCACTTCGGTAGTTTATTCCCGTGCAACAAGTGCGTGGGGCGGTGGGGGGGGGGGGGGGGGGGGGGGTTGCTTTTCATTTCATTTCTACTCTGCGAAATTTATTCAACAGCGGCAGGAAACTTCGTGAATTACGTTTATCATGGCCGTGGGGAGTGGAAAGAGAGAGAGAGAGAGAGAGAGAGAGTTGTAGGAGGGGCGGTTGGTCGGTGTCGGGCTCAGGTCTATAACTGCATATTGTGTAAGTAGGAGAGAGAGAGAGAGAGAGAACCTAAGGTCTATACCTGTAGAAAGAACCGTAGAGCCTAAATGAAAATGATATGGAAAGAGAGAGAGAGAGAGAGAGAGAGAGAGGTGATACCATCTCTAACAAAGAGATCAAAGTCTCTTAAAGGACACAAAAGACAGGTAGAAAAGACAGATATACGCACGTACAGAATGAGAGAGAGAGAGAGAGAGGGTACCTGGACCCTAGGAACTAACCTCATATATATGAAACTGAAATAGACTTTTCTAGGCCGTAGGACTTTGAGAATTCGTTCCCTCACGCTTTCAGGATCCATAGAAAACAAATTCCTTCCACAAAGGCTTCAATCCAAAGCTATTGACAACTTTCTAATTGCTAATGGTCCACTTATCGACATCCTGATTCCAGTACTGTACATGAATGGCCTCGAGAAGTTGCAATCTCTTTCCAAAATCATTATTATTTTCAATATTTACGTGTTGAGCGAGTTTGGGCAATAATAGTGTACATTGCACAATCGCTCGTAACAGTAATCATTATCCATCGTATAATTCTGCATTATTTTTAGACACATTTTTTTTTCTTGCTTAACTTATAACAACTAAATCATCTTTTAATGAAGAAGATTCGTGAGTGAAAACGAGTAGTTCCTCCTTCATGAGCTTACCTCTAATTTCTCAAAGAGCAAGAATAATAAAGTGATTATAATTTTTGTTAGACAAAATAAATGATTTATAATTCCTCGATGTCGACTGCCTGTCTTGTGTAGTTTTACTTAAACTTTAAAAAAGAATATAATCAGTGGAAAGTTTCGAGAGTAAAAACATTGAGAAAGGATTGCTAGTGGCCTCAGTCACGGCCCGAATATATATATATATATATATATATATATATATATATATAGTATATATATATATATAGATATAAATCATATAGATAATATACAATATATATAATATATATATATATATATATATATATATATATATATATAATATAAACATATAATATACCTAGCAAGGAACGAAACGCCATGGAAAATTTAGAACTGCATACGAAATCACAGTCTCTCTCTCTCTCTCTCTCTCTCTCTCTCTCTCTCTCTCTCTCTCTTCCCGTGCCTTTCGAGTTGCAATTGATTAATTGCGCTCTCTCAATGGCCACCACTGGCCACTGTTCATGGACGCGGACCTGCAAAACGGCGGTAATGTACCTCAGCTGACAACTCCTTCCAATGAACGTCAGCGAACGGAGCCATTTTCATTCGTCTGTGATTTCAAATGAAACGTGAATACGAGGTCGTTTATTTTCATTTTTTCTCTTTTTACATTTCTGTTCGTTCGTTCGTTGTTGTTATTTATTTATTTTCCGTGTTTTTTTTTATTTGACTTCGGTTCGTTTATTCGTTGGTGTTGTTTTTCTATGATGTTTTTTATTTGATCTTTTTTGTTTATTTACATTTCTGTTCGTTGTTCGTTGTTGTTATTTGCCTATGATGTTATTCATTTTCCGTGTTTTTCATTTATTTCATTTCGTGTATTCGCTGCTGTTGTTTTTCTATGTTGTTTTTTATTTTTATTCTTTTTTTAATTCTGTTCGCTTGTTCGTTGTTCTTTTTAAATGATGTCATACTTGATACGGAAATTGCAACATATTTTCTATCATGATTTTCTTCGGTATTTATAAAGATTCAAATGTCGACCTATCACCAGTTCAATACAGATTAAATTCTAGATACGTGTTATGAAGAAACGTACAAATTATTTCTAATTATCTGTGTTAAGTACGTGCAAACTTTCTATTATATACTTGTTATGAAAAAATGTATAATATATTCATAATTACCTGCATCAAGTACGTACAGACCATATAACAAAAGACACCAATAAAATACAAAACAAATATTTCATATCAAAAGCCATCAACATTGTCTGGGAAATTAGAACCATGCATTACCAATCTTCAGATTAATGTATTGGAAATTACTTAATTACATCGTAATTTACCGTAGACTTTTATGGGCTGCTCCATCGCGCACTTGCAGTTATCCGCCGCATATGAATTACTTCGCGTATAGTATATATATATATATAAAAAATTGATTGCCCCATTACTCATTGGTAATGTGTCAGTATATCACAAAGGTGGCAAGTGCGCATATCTGTTTCGTGCGACTGCCATTGTATGAGTCTTGTATGTTGTGTATTTCCTGAGTAGGTTTTAGTCATCGGAAATAATGTGTATTGTTATTCTGTCATTGTCTGTATAACACAGAAATACATTCCTATTTATATTAACAGAAAGATGCTTCTTGTTAAAACTAACAGAGACATTCGTATAAAAATGAACAGACTTTCACTTTAAAATTAACAGAGGGACTTTCCTATTAAAATGAACAGAGAGACATTCCTATAAAAATTTACAGAGATGTTCCTATTAAAACTAACAGATATTCCTATTAAAATTAACAGAGGCATTCGTATTAAAATGAACAGGGTACATTCCTATCAAAATTAACAGAGAGAGAGAGAGAGAGAGAGAAGAGAGAGAGAGAGAGAGAGAGAGATTCATGTTGTAATTATGATATTATAAGTTTTGCCATTAAATACGTGAAAACGGCTGATAGAACAGTATGCGGCAATGAATAGTTCACAACCAATCACTCAATCCACCAGTCACCCAGTTAATCAACCATTCTCTTAGAATAGAGGTTTTATAAAAAAGAATGTTCTATTTTTTCTAAATTTTATTGCTTATAAATACGCATATTATTTCTGGATTATATTGCTCATAAATACGCATATTTTTTCTTGATGTATCGCTCATAAATAAGCATATTTTTTTCTGGATTTTATTGGTCATAAATTCGCATATTTTTCTAGATTTTATTGGTCATAAAATTCGCATATTTTTTTGGATTTATCGCTCATAAATAAGCATATTTTTTCTGGATTTTATTGCTCATAAATTCGCATATTTTTCTGGACTTCATTGCTCATAACTACGTATATTTTTTCTGGATGTATCGCTCATAAATAAGCATATTTTTTCTGGATTTTATTGGTCATAAATTCGCATATTTTTCTGGATTTATCGCTCATAAATAAGCATATTTTTTCTAGATTTTATTGCTCATAAATTCGCATATTTTTCCGGACTTCATTGCTCATAAATACGCATATTTTGCAAGGGTTTTATTGCTGATAAGTACGCATACTTTTTCTTGATGTTATTTCTCATCAATACGCATATTTTTCTGGATTTTATTGCTCAATACGCATATTTTTTCTAGATTTTATTGCTCCTAAATACGCATATTTGTCTAGATTTTATTGCTCATAAATACGCATATTTTTTCTGGACTTTAGTGCTCATAAATACGCAAATTTTTTCTGGATTTTATTGATAATAAATACACATATTTTTTCTGCATTTTGTTACTCATACATATTTTTTCTGCATTTTATTGCTCATAAATAAGCAGAAATATGATATCATTTTATTAATGTGTCATCTGAGTTTGCTTGTATGGAAATGTACGCAGATGAAAGGAGCACAGAAATCTGAAAAGTTTGATTACAATGAATGCAGTGATACACGAGAACAACAAATTCCATAAGCTTAATTAATAGCATCATTTTAATTTTCTTAAATAATGATTGCTGATGAGGTCTTTTCTATTCTACTTACTTGAGTCTCCGGCCTCTCAAGTCCAGGTAAAGTTCTTCCGTAGGTTCTGTTACTCTATGAAGTCCTTAGACCTTTTGGTTCTGTAACTTACAAAGACCCGGATTTTTTTTTTTTTTTTTTCAAGATCTAGCATGGGTTCTGTTTCTTTGCGAGGTATTTTACCCAAGTGTTCTTTATTATTATTATTATTATTATTATATTAGTATTATTATTATTATTATTATTATTATTATTATTATATTATTACTTTTTTTTGGTCTGTCACAGTCCAATTCGACTGGGTGGTATACTTATAGTGTGGAATTCTTATTATTATTGTTATTATTATTTAGAAGATGAACCATATGCTTATTCATTTAAGCCTGTAAAGATTCCTTTGAGTTTTCGTGGGTCCTTTTGACTTGAGGAGTTTCTTCAAAGCTCTTCACCTCTAAGCAAATCCTGCAAACCTTTCATAAGTTCTTCTGCCTTGAGAAGTCCTTAACCTTTAGTATTTATTTCATCCTATGAGGATCCTGTCAAGTCTTTTCGCGGGTCCTGTTAAAACTATGACACAACACCCCCCCCCTCCAACTTCCTTCCGCCATTCTTCAAGAGGGACACCAAAGCCCCTTTCATTGGGACCTTGAAGGGGACAAGAGACATCCCGTGACCTCTTGTTGACCTCTTGTACCTTCAAAGGACCTCGGTACCTTGGGCCGACCGCAGAATGTCACGTTCGGTTGAAGGATGTATGAGGAGAATATTCTTTGTACTCTTTTGCACTCCACTCCGGTTTGGTCTTCCTGTCGAATTGGTGTCACTCTTGGAGTTCGTATTTTAATTTTGTCAAGTCTAATAAGTTTATTTTTGGCTACTGGGATGATTTTTCTTAGGAGTTCGTAGTTTAATTTTGTCAAGTCTAATAAGTTTATTTTTGGCTACTGGGATAATTTTTCTTAGGAGTTCGTATTTTAATTTTGTCAAGCTTGATAAGTTTATTTATGGCTACTGGGATGATTTGTCTTAGGAGTTCGTAGTTTAATTTTGTCAAGTCTAATAAGTTTATATTTGGCTACTGGGATGATTTGTCTCAGGGATTTAACAATTGAGAATTTTTCAGCTCAATAATTCAAGTATTTGTCATACTTGAAAAAGGCATGCATTTGCGTTGTAAGTATCCTTGTTATTCTTGCGGTATGCATTATTTTCATAAGTATTGTACGTATCCGTGATATAAATGTTGAATGTATGCCTGATATAGTAAATGTTTCATCTATTCGTGGCATAAATGTACGTATTGATAGAAATGCTGTATGTATCCTGGATGTGCATGTATCTGCGATATAGACATTGTATGTATTCGTTTTACTATATATACGTATATATTGATGTATCTATCTGTGATATATATATATTATTATATATATGTATATATATACTATATATAGTATATATATATATATATATATTATCTATATAATTATATAGTATAATATATATATATATGTGTGTGTGTGTGTGTGTGTGTGTGTGTGTGGTGTGTTGTGTTACCTAAATGACTCATAACTAGAAACAAAAACCGTTGACATATTATTCACGTATCAAGAAACGGAAAAGAAGAGGAACATCTCAGAGGATGGAATAATGTCTTTTTTTTAAAAACCCTCTGGTAGGAATTCTCCCTCGCCATGAATTCCCAATTCCATTCCCTGTTAATACCCATTCACCCACCAATTACTCAGCCTCCGAAGAGCGGAGTAATTTACCTCTTAGCTTGCCTCAGCTCATTCTTTACTTCAAAGGAAAACTATTGCAGTTTCTCATGCGAAATTATATCTAAAAAATACACTTACAGAAAAAAACAGAAATCTACGTATTCAATCCTAAACAAATTGACGAAAGACATTTTCAAATGATTTTTTTTAGTAATAAAACCCGGATTCACTCTTCATTCGTGTAAAGAAAAAAAACAGCACACTTCATTTAAACCGTATCTCCAAAATAAAACTAAATCTAAACCATATCCACCCCAAAAAATAATGAATAAATAAATAAAATGAAATAATTAAAATACGCACACACACGCACATACAAACTCGTAACCGGAAGCAGAATTTATGAAAAAAAAACAGCAAACTTAATCTAAACCGCATATAAAAAAAATGAATAAAAAGATATGCTCACATACGCAAGCACAAACTCATCAACGCAAAAGGAAATCACTGTATACTCATTCGCAGAGTAATATCAACGGAACAATTTCAAATTCAAACGATTCCCTCCGTGCGGATGGAGCTGACATTTCCCCGCAAACAGCGGTGCGCGCGAACATCTCTCCTAGTACTATAGGTCCTTGCCTCTCTCTCTCTCTCTCTCTCTCTCTCTCTCTCTCTCTCTCTCGATCGCCGCCCGTGAAATCGGAGGCTTTAATATTCCACAATAACGCTTTTCAAAGAGGTTGTGGGGGGTGGAGGGAGGGGGGGAACGGGAAAAGTCGGCTCCCGCAAATCCATGCTAATGAGCTTATGAATGATTTCACGGTGGGTTTCCGATATAAAGAAGTCTTCGCATTAAATCCCGTGCGTTTGGTTAATCCATTTCACGAGTCAGGGATTTCTGACTGAGTCTAAATGAATACTGTATATGTGATTAATTCGTGAACATAGTACACATACGGTATACAAAGAGAGACCGTGTGTGTGTGTGTGATAAGTATGTGGTCTCTGTCATTCTGCTTTGACAGGCACATGAAAGTTCTGTCATTTTGCCTCCAAATAACAGAAAAGGACTCTTTTTTTTTTCTTAATTTTTACTTTGTTTACCTTTTTATATACCCTTTTTCAAGTAGGTTACTTGTTTTTCCTTCATTCAAAAATGCTTACTTTCTATTTTTTCTTTATAATTAATTCCCTTCATTCATTTAGTAGCATTTGCTGTCAGTGTCATTTTATATATATATATATATATATATATATATATATATATACACACACAACACACACACACACACATATATATATATATATAATATATATATATATATATATATAGATATATATATATATACTATTATATATATATATAATTATATAATATATATTATATATTATAATAATATATAAATATATATATATATTATATATAATTATATATATATAACAGCGAATGACACAGGAAAATAATAGTCAGAAATCCAAGCGCTTTCGTCTTTACTCAGACATCGTCAAGGAGTTAATGAAGTACAATTGGAGATAAAGGTCTCAGGTACAAAACAAGATCAAGAATACCAGATGGTTAATTGTCAAAAGGGTAAAAATTAAAAGAGTTAATCCAGGATTATATCTTTACAGTCCAAAACATGTAAAAACTGAATATATTAATTTTGTTGCTTATATTTATCTAACAACTTTTTTCATAATGAAAGCATCAAGTTTTAATTTAATAAACCAAGACTTAAATTTAGATCATTTCTATTATTTGACTTGATGAAACAACGATTCAATGATATTCCTTTTAACTGTGTCATTACATGGGATTAAGGCTCTTGCTTGACTCCAGTTAATTAGGATGGTCTAAATCTCCTCATATGTAAGAATAATGCATTCGATATTTGCCCAGTTCTCACAGAATATTGATGTTGCGTTGAGACGTTGTGAAAGAGATTACCGGTCTGTCCGTAACAGACTTTATCACACTTTTTGCAAGGAATTTCATGTATGCAGCCTGGAAGATCTTTAGGAGAATTTTTTATTATTAAACTCTTGACATTAATATTACTGAAAATAACATTTATGTTAAATAGCTTTCCAAAATTCTAGGAATATCTAAAAACCTTTCATCATAGGGTAATTTTAGAATGTTATGCTACTAAATTCAAGTTTGTCATTAGTTTGAATAAAATGTTTTTCTAGCTCTTTTCCATGCCACATCTATAAAAGTCCTTGGTATTTATTTTCAATGCAATATCATAAATAGTTTTTAATTTCAGCGTCAATAAACTGCGGGCTACAGACACGTAAAGCCCTTAAGAACATCCCAGAAAAAAAAAAAAACAGAGATTTAACATTTTGATGGTGATTGGAGTAGTAATGAACAAAAGAGGCAAAGTTCGTTGATTTTCGAAAGACTGAAAAGGTGAAATTTCTATCATTTTCTATTGACAGTTACATCAAGAAAAATTCAAATTACAATTTCTTTCTTCCTCTACAGTAAATTTTATAGAGAAGGGACTAAATTATAGAGATTATTAAGGAATTCCTGGAGATTTTCGTGAACTGGCCAAATACAGAAGATAATTCTTACAGTGGATTTTTTAAGCATAAATATATAAATTTATATCTATGTATGTTATGTATATATTTGTATATATTATATAGTATTATATATATTATATATATTATATATTATATATATATACTATATAGTCAATACTATTTATAAAACGATCATGTAGCTGTTGGGTTACCTCGTTACGTCATCAGTTTTTTGTCTTACAAAACGTAAAAACTGAAAGGCTTTTTTTTTGGGGGGTAAGGGGGGAGGGGGGGGAGGGGGGGGGGTGGGGGGGCGAGGGCGACGGTCCGCACCAGTGACGAATATATCTTTCTTTCTTTCCTTCCATTCCATTTCCCATTCTTCCTCATGTTTCAACGGTTATGCCATTGTATCTTGGGAAGCTCCGTCAGTCAGAAGGCTATATGATTTGGTCCCCCCCCATTTTCCCCTGGTTGTAAGGGGAAAATTTAACCTGGTCCCCCCGAAGTAAAGTTAAAAAATCTTAAATTTTTTTATTTTGGTTTTTGTTTGTTTTTTCAACTTTTAAAATAAAAAAAAAAAAATGTTTCCAGCCGTTGGAAGGGCCTTTTGTTTGAACAATGGGATGGTTATAAAGTCGTGAGCCCGTTTAGGAAGTAACAGCGTCATTTTTATGTAAAATAATACATAAATAGGTTTTTGTTTATCATGTTAAGGTTTTTGTTTCGTCGTTCAAGACATGGTTGTTTAGGGGACTGTATCATGAGATCATATTTACCTTAGTTTTTACAAAATAATACTGTTTCACTACCAGCTAATTGAAGTGTATATAATATTAATTAATTACCTGCTAGTGAAATAGTATTTTTTCGAAAAATTTAGATAAATATTATCTCATGATACTGTCTCCCAGACAATCTCAACGTGATATATATATATATATATATATATATATATATATATATATACTATATATATATATATATATATAATATATATATATATACTATATATATATATATATATATATATATATATATATTCCTCAAGTAAGGATATAGCGAATATCTTGTGAAAAATTTTATTAAACATGTTTGCTGTAGTGAAATAGTAATATTTCGAAAAATTTTAGATAAATATTATCTCATGATACTGTCTCCCAAGCAATCTTAGCGTGAATATTATATATATATATATATATATATATATATATTATATATGTATATACATACATATATTCCTCAAGTAAGGATATAGCGAATATCTTGTGAAAAATTTTATTAAACATGTTTGCTGTTGTTTATTGGTCAGTAAAAATTTCCACTGACGATACTTTTACGAAAAAGCCCCTGTGAGCTGAAGTTGGAGAAATTCGTCCAAGTTATCAGAACTCAAAATAACTGGACATTTCTACAAGCGGTAACGGCAGCTATTATGATGATAGAGATAGCCGCCTATATACATTTTGTATACAGGCCTAGCCAAAATTATTGAGTGAAACCGGATCTGCAGTATTCATAACATTTTATGACAGAAGACAAATAATTTCAGGGCGGTAGTTTCAATTTAATTATTGTATCTCCTCATCCCTGGGGAAACACGAGAAATTCAAGATGGCTGCCAAGATGGATGCCGAGAACGTGACTAGTGAGCCTGGGTTCAAGATGGCTTCCAAGATGGATGCCGAAAACGTGAAAAATATGCCTAGTGAGCCTCAGGGGAGAAATTTCCGGACCATTGCACTTAAAATTTGGTGAAATGAGGTGAAGAAGGCAAGTAACCAGTTGAAAAATTAGTCTGCTTTGCTTTGCACTTCAAAATAAGTTCAATTTTCGCACCATCTTTTAGCGAGGATGATTTGTAGTTTTAAAGCGACACGATTTTATTCATCAAACCTTTGAGAATGATAACTTTGATCTTCAAAGACGCAATCATCACAAGATATCGGAATTCTTGCTCATCAAACGGACGAGTATAAAAGCCTCAGAAATAATTTCCCTGGGTCACAGGCGTCATATGAAACATTATTCTTTGTATGTTACTTGAGATAAGAAGCTTTTGCGAATTGAATAAAATCGGGAGGTATTTTACGTCCTTTAGAATATTTCTGAATGTATACATTTCTTGCTGCCAGTTATTGAATCTTGTCGCTCGCATTTTAGAAAAGACAATAGACAGTAACTTTGACTGTGCGTGTATAGCTGAAAAAAATCATATATATACGTACATGTGTATATATATATCATATATATATATATATATATATATATATATATATATATATATATATATATATATATATATATATATATGTGTGTGTGTGTGTGTGTGTGTGTGTGTGTGTGTGTATACAAACAATACCAATCGATTCTACACAGTGTACACTTGACGCAAAAGCTAACCCACGGCAGAACACACAAAGCAGCAATTGCATTACGAAGACCAGCAGCAATCCACCAGCCCATTCAGATCATGCGCGCGCCCATTTACAAATTGGCCCCTCTGGCCCCCCCGAACCAAAAAAAAAGCGCCTACTTCCGAGGGTTTGTGGCTCAAGCCGCGGCGAGCAAATGGCTCCGTAATAGCATTACGATGAGCCATTAGGCGAGGTCGATAGAATTCCAGGCCTCCCCCTCCCCCTCCCCCCTCCCCCTCCCCAACCTCCGGAGACCTGGCTTTAATTGCCAGGGATATCTTCTGCGGGATATCTGCGGGTCCTCCTCCCGAGTAGAGAGTCGTTCCAGAGAGCGAAATCGAATTCCTTGTCGAGGATTCCTCCGCCCGCGTTCGGCAGTGGTGGTAATGAGGGTGGTAATGGAGGTAATGATTGAGGTGGTAATGAGGGTGGAGGTAGGAGGAATGGCGGTGGCGGTGGTGGTGGTATCAGGGATGTTTTATCATCTTTAAGGAACTACGAAGGTGCTGGGTGCTTTCTTTTTTCTATACGTCAGCTGTCACCAGCATGCACAGGTTGTGGGGAATGTTTTTTACACACACACACACAAATAATGTGTGTGCGTGTGTGTATGTATATATATATATATATATATATATATATATATATCATACAATACTCTCATTCTGAGATAAACAGAAAATCTTTATAAATCAGACCCTTTTCCAAGACTGGAATTCCAGGTTACCTATACCTACGTACCTTAGCGCTGAATGGTTTTCTGGAAAGACGATTTCCCGGCTCCCCCCCCCACCCCGCCCGGGGAGGTGGCCGTTCCAGGAGGCATCACTCGGTTCTGACGTCACACTTTTCCAGCCGGTAAATGACATGTCAAAGTCAAGATGTACGAAGAGACGGCTCCATTTAATTCTCTTCCATCGGACGCAGTTTAGCTTTTGACGGTGTCTTTAACGTGATTTTTTTTAAGCATTATTTATCTTTTTTTTTGAGGGGGTGGGGGTAGTAAGGTTTGGAAGGGGTAGGGGGTGGCATCCAGTATGCTAGTTTTATGCGTAATGTTCTTGTCGAATGATGTCTTCGACATGATCTTTTTACTATTATTATTGTCTCCTTAGGAGTCCATCACTTTTCTTACTATGTGCGCCGTTTGTAGGACCGCACTCTTCTGCATGAGTCCTGGAGCTACTTCAGCCTCTAGTTTTTCTAGATTCCTTTTCAGGGATCTTGGGATCGTGCCTAGTGCTCCTATGATTATGGGTACGATTTCCACTGGCATATCCCATATCCTTCTTATTCCTATTTTCAGATCTTGATACTTATCCATTTTTTTCCCTCTCTTTCTCTTCAACTCTGGTGTCCCATGGTATTGCGACATCAATGAGTTATACTTTCTTCTTGACTTTGTCAATCAACGTCACGTCTGGTCTATTTGCACGTATCACCCTATCCGTTCTGATACCATAGTCCCAGAGGATCTTTGCCTGATCGTTTTCTATCACTCCCTCAGGTTGGTGCTCGTACCACTTATTACTGCAAGGTAGCTGATGTTTCTTGCACAGGCTCCAGTGGAGGGCTTTTGCCACTGAATCATGCCTCTTTTTGTACTGGTTCTGTGCAAGTGCCGGGCATTCGCTTGCTATGTGGTTTATGGTTTCATTTTTCGTATTGCACTTCCTACATATAGGAGAGATGTTATTATTATTATTATTTTATTATTATTATTATTATTATTATTATTATTACTGAAAGTACTCGAGTGTTAAGTAAAATACGAAGTAAATACTTACAATTAAACATGTTATACTCAGTAATCTTGTGGGTTTCTTCCATCTTCAGAAGAACACTGAAGGGAGTATTTGTTTGGTTCATTATTATTATTATTATTATTATTATTATTATTATTATTATTATTATTATTATTAAAAATACCTCATAGTAGCACGAGTCTTCAAATGGAGAAACAAATCCACAGTTATGTAAATGACACATATTTAAGTTTAAAACAGAAAAGATAGCTTTCGGGAATCTGTACGGTTCCCCTTATCAATGATAAGGGGAAGGGGAACCGTACAGATTCCCGAAAGCTATCTTTCTGTTTAAACTTAAATATATGTACATTTCATAACTGTGGATTTGTTTTTTCTCATTATTATTATTATTATTATTATTATTATTATTATTATTATTATTATTATTATTATTATTATTATTATTAATTATTATTATAATATTTGGAGGGGGTGGAGTGGGAAAGAGATGGGTAGGGGGTTCTGTGGTGGTGGTATGGTTTGGGCGGGTGGTAACTTCATTTTCTCAGTGTGGGTGATGGTGCTGATAATATTCGAAATTACTTTGTAATTCTAATCCTCGACCATTGTGACTTATTGCATTCTTTGCAATTCAATATCGATCTTCCGACAACCTGGGTCGTCTTAGCTGAGTCAGAACCCCTCGTAAAAAAAACATGTAACATTTTCGTACTAACATCAGTCAAAATCTTGTAGATTCCTGTCAGGGTGTTGGTTTCTATATGCAATTCACTTGCAAATATCTTACTCTATATTTTTATTCTACACCACTTTTACACGTCTGCATTTATAGCCCTAAATTCTCGGGACGTGGAAATGATTCCCATCTTGGAATAAAAAAAAGTGTCGCATTAATAACCATTATTTTCATTCAGTTATCACAGGAATTTTTTGGCCAGCAAATTTCTGTCCCACGCCGATCGACTCTTGGAAGAAGTTTCCTGACGTAAATTGGATTATTTTGTAGGTTCATAAAAAAACTGTATACGTGAGATATCTTTTATACATCAGTATATACATCAAGTGCATAGTATAATTGAAAACTGCTTTCGGGTCGCACCAACTGTGCCGATATCTGGAAAAACCAATCCGTGCAAGACTGGACTAACTGACATCGCAATTATAATTCGTCTTCTATAATAACAATCCTATCCATGGTAATACCCATGCCTGTGTGGGTAATACCCCTTGTAACCGTAATGCCCGTGAGGATACCCATACCCATAATGGGCTTCCGGAAGGGCGTCGGCCTCTGCTGACCTCCTGTGGTGGTGATGATGATGATGATGTTTATAATAGGGCACGTAACTGTGGGCATGATGGTAAGCCTTGTGATAGCCATAAGGATGATAGGAGTGGGAATACGAGTGCCCGTGGTAATGGCTGTATTGTGGATGAGCTTCAGCTAAAGCTTCAGGTTCAGCCAGAGCTTCAGCGCTGGCCAAGGGCTCGGGGTCAGCTGACCTCTTTCCAACGTGCCCAAGGAGCTTCTGCCTGACGAAGGAAGTGCCCCCTCCTGGGTGCTTGACCGCGGTCTCGAACTGGATGGGTTCGTGGGGGTGGTAGTGATAGTGGTGGGTGGTGGGTGGTGATGGTGGTGATAGGGATGGTGGTAGTGGTGGTGATAAGGGTGATAGCCAGGGTTTGGTTCACAGGTGACCTTCACCACCGACACCATACACACCATGAATATTGCCTGAAACGAGAGAAAATATTACAGTGAATCTCCATAGAACGAAGGCACTATCACTGCTATAGTTTTAGGAAAATACTTTCAAAATAATTTTTAAAAAGCACCCAATGGTAAAAAAAGCCATTTTGAAAAAATACAGCATTGAAATCGAAACAATTCCAAAAACACTTCATTGAAATGAAAACAACTCCAAAAACACTTCATTAAAATCAAAACATTTTGAAAACACTTCATTGAAATGAATACCATTTTAAAAGCACTTAAATGAAATAAATACCATTTTGGAAAATATTTCATTGAAATAAAAAAAAATTCTAAAAATATCTCATTTGAGTGAAATTTTTTTTAGAAATACTTCACTGAAATCAAATCAGTTCCAAAAACACTTCACTGAAATAAACACCATAAAAAACGGACAAAATTTTTAAATAAACTTATTGTAACAAACATAAATACTTTATGGAAAATATTTACATGGAAAAAGGATTTAATTGGAAATAAAAAAGATTCTAAAAATACCTCATTGGAATGAAAAAAAAAAATTTAGAAATACTTCATTGAAATACAAATATTTTTAAGAAGATTAAGTACCATTTTAAAAATACTTTATTGAAATAAAAAAAATATTTTAAAAATACTTGCTTCATGGCAATGATTCCCAAAACAAATGACGAACTCATGGAATGATTTGTTTGGACACTGCGCACCCCTTTAATAAGTACAAATTACCGACAATGTCATCAATTACCCGCTCATCACACTGACTGTTTTGGCAATTTAGCCGCTAATTATCGCGATCTATGAAGTTGATTAATGTATTTTCCCGGTGTAATGCGACTCGTCAAATGGTTAATTACTATTCATGAACTGGGCGGAGATTAGTGACCTCCGAATTGTACCGCAAGGACCGTAAGCCGTGGTGGGGTCTTTGTTTACATTCTAATCCCACGCATCTGTTTTTTTTTTTTTTTTTTTTTTTTTTTTTTTTTTTTTTTTTGCAAGGGCAAAACAAAAACATCGACAAAGGGGAGTCTTGTGGCGAAGGAGTTTTGATGTAGTCTGTCTAATACCCTGTTCAAAAATCACGTTTTTAAATGTTTATATATTTTTTTATTACTTGTCGCGTGACTTGAAGCCGGTGCACTGGTCGAAATGAACGCCACCTGTCGTCTTTAGTTTTTTATTTTTATTATTATTATTACTTTTTTTTGACAAGGACAAAACATGAACATCAAAACGGGAGATTCTCATGGCTAAAGAGTCTTAATCCACATGTAATACCCTGTTTGAAAATCAGTTTATTTTTATTTATTTATTTATTTTTTGTTGCCTGACTACGAATGTCATCGTGAACACCACCTGCCGTCTTTGTTTTAAACATTAAGTTTGTTACTGACAAGAACATAACGTGAACATCAAAAGACGGGGAATCTCATGAGAGGAAAAGCTTAATGTAGCCCATCTAATACCACGTTTGAAAATAACTCCTTTCTTTGTCATAGATTTTTATTGAGAAGGATTAGAGTTAAATGGTACCGATCATCACGCAACGGCTATTGCCATATCTCTATCATTCTTTTCCACCTTAAGTTGGCTTCTCGTACCATATTACCGCTCACATCAGACTTTAAGGTTTGTTACAAGTTTTTAAAAGGACTGAATTAAACCACGGATGGTCACGGAATGTTAGGACGCTTTTAGACGTGAACCACTTCACGAAATAATATTGATGTTTTAGAAGACAAACAATTTAGATATATACAGTACAATACTATCTCTTTAAAAATACCTATATATTTTGGACATGAAGCGTTTATTTCACTGGGCTAATTATAATGATGACGTTAACGTTTTGAGAATGGTAACCAATTTATATTACGAAATAATGTAAATTGTAAAAAAAAAAAAAAAAAAAACAAAAAAAAAAAAAAAAAAAAAAAGAGGTTTTCATAAATGTAAACAATTTCCGTTACGGAATAACAGAATGTTCATAAGATATCCTGTTAGAGAAGGCTAGAAACAATGATCGTCAAATTATTAAATCTTGGTAAACTGACGAGGAAGTGAACTTCTACCAGTCGTGAACTTTTCGTACTTTACTAGTTGACACTGATGTTTCGTAAGTAGTTTCGCTACTTTACTAGTTGAGATTAATACTTCGTAAATAGTTTCGCTACTTTAGTAGTTGAGACTAATGCTTCGTAGACAGTTTCGCATTTTGAAAAATTAGATTGCAAAAGAAATGAACGAATGATTATGTAAAAAAATAAATGAATAAAGAAATAGGTAATGAAATAAATAAATAAATAACTGAATATTACACGGAAAAATAAGTGTAAAGGCGATACTCACAACGATTGTATTATCGATTAAACAATTAATATTCGCTCTTACCGTAACCCTCATGACTCCTGACGAAGTATTCCTTCCGCAGCTTCGGTACAGAAGAGACGGACAAGACAATCGATCGATCGATCGACCCGAATGCTGAAGACCTCCTGGCACCGAGTCCTTATATACAACTCAGGATCAGGAAGTTTCCTTGAGGCTAAAAGGATCCCAGGAAGCCACGACAGCTGAAGCAGCCGCACCAGGAGACGACACGGGATTGTGCCCACGTCCTGTGACCACAAAATCCTATATACCGTAGGACTGCGGGTGACGATGTTCCGTTCCATGGGGCGGGCGAAGGAGTAGATCCTTTTCTCAAGGTCAGAGGGTTGATAGGATGTCGGTTTGTCAAGTTCAGGAGTATCCTTGTTTTTATTATTATTATTTTTTTTTTCTTAGTTTTTCCCATGTCCATTGTCTATATGCGTAGGACTCCGAGTGAGGTTATTCCTAGACAGAATTTATTATATGTATATATATATATATATATATATATATATATATATATATATGTACATATATATATATATATAATATATATATATAGAATATATATATATATATATATATATATTATGCATAAGAATGAAATAGTTTATTATAACGTTTACGTACGTAGTCACACGTGCATTTTTGCATTTTTATCACGTGCATTCAAGTATATATATATATCTATATATATATATATAGATATATATATTATATATATATATCTATACTAATATATATATATATATATATATATTATATATATATACTATATAGATATATATATATATACTTCTACAAGAACTATAAACTAACTTTGCCTGATGATCTTGCATGGATGGAGACCCGGGAGCGTTATTGATGCAACCTCCATTAGTTCATTTGCATGCACCTTGCACGTATTTGTGGGGCTTCTCTGGGGTTTTGCTTTTCGGGTCACGGGCTGCTTGGAGATGGGCAATCATTCGGCTTGTCGATGCTCTTCAGCCAAGGTTGCAAATGGGTAGTTAACTGATTGGCAATGGGTTTCTGTTTTTTTTTTTTTTTTTTTGGTATGGACATTGCTACAGTAAAAATGAATGACTAAATAAATAGATATATAGGGTGGTACCTAACTCTCAGTACCATTTAAAGACAATAAATACTTGTAATGGGTAACTGGGACTTTATGGAACACCCTGTTGGATTATATATATATATGTATATATATACTATATATATATATATATATATATATATATATTATTACTATATATATATATATATATATATATATATACATTATATATTTACGTTTGAACCTGGCCTCGTTGTGACCAAGAAAACGTAAGGAAATATTATAGGAAAGGAAAGGTAACTGGATATTACTTAACCTTTAAAACGGGGGCGTTTTTGGTATTATTTATTTTTAGAGAAAAAGGTCGCCCATAAAACTCAGCTAATTACTTTAGCATACATTATTTACAAGAGGCCGTTTACGGCCTGGACAATGAGTAAATGCAGCTTGTCCACCCAGGGGACTAATATTATCTCTCATAAGGGATAGTTGGCTAAAATGAGATTCACGTAAAGCTGTTTTCAAAATTATTCATATTATCTTGCGGTAATGCAGCACTTTGCGGACACGAAGATTTGGAGCGAGATAGCCAGTACTTTCGGTCCTGTTCGGACCGTTACTGAGGCAACAAACTGATTTTACAGAGAACACATAGTCAAAAGAAGCTAATATACAAACTGACACTACAAGATTAGCAAGCAATAAGGGCGATTTTCACTTTACCGAGGAGGAGCTGCCTGAGGGAAGCCACACTTGAAGGATACGCAGTAAAACAAGTGATTTTCCCAGAAAAACAGTACATTTTGAAAAAAACACGGAAGGCATATACAATTTAATATCATGATTTTTACACAAATTTTCCCCCCAAAAAATTATTATTAATGAAAAGACGAAAGAAAATATAATATATATATATCGAAACAAGAGAAAGAGAGAGAGAGAGAGAGAGAGGAGAAATAATAACGATATACATGTGGACTAATTCATTAGTTGTTTCATTTATTTTAAGGTCCTTCATAAACATCTTACAATATATGGGTCCAAATGGTACATTCCCAGACTAAGATTTAGGTTGTTTTTTTATTGTGATTTGTATAATTGCCGATTCCAGTAAATTTCTTGAAACATAATCATTAGATCTATGCAATTACCGAGGTATCACCCCAATTAATACAATGAGATTTTTCACTCAGATTGATAAACAGTGCATTTGAAGTCTGGGCTGTTCTCAACTGAATACAAATGCTGCTTAATCCTTCGGTGGCAAAAAAACAGTATTTATATTATATATATATATATATATATATTATATATATATATATATATATATATACACACACACATATTTATATATAATTATATATATATATATATATATATATATATATATATATATATACTTCTTGCAAGAACTATAAACTAAACTTTGCCTGATGATCTTGCGATGGATGGAGACCGGAGCGTTGATTGATTGCACCTCCATTAGTTCATTTGCATGCACCTTGCACGTATTTGTTGGGCTTCTCTGGGGTTTGCTTTCGTGGTCACGCCTGCTTGGAGAATGGGCCAAGCATTCTGCTTGTCGATGCTCTTCAGCCAAGGTTGAAATGGGTAGTTAGACTGATGGCAATGGGTTTCTGGTTTGTCTCTTTTGTTAGATTGATGGCAATGGGTTTCTGTTTTTTTTTTTTTTTTTTTTTTTTTTTTTTTTTTGGTTATGGACATTGCAGGCAGTAAAAATGAATGAATAAATAAATAGATATACAGGGTGTCCATAAAGTCCTAGTACCATTTAAAGCAATAAATACTTGTAATGGTACTGGAACTTTATGGACACCCTCATTATATATATATGAATTAATAAATAGATAGATAGATAATAATAATAGATAGATAGATAGATAGATAGATAAACAAACAAACAAACAAACAAATAAATAAATAAATAAATTAGTAGGACTCACTACAATCATTGTAACCAATTCCCAAAGATTTAAAGTTTTTTGAAATTTCAAATTGATGTTATGCTGTTCACTTGTTTCCTGTTGATGTCTTGGATATTGGTATTCCATTTTTTCTGACGAAAATTTAATGGAAATTTCTTTCTTGGAACCTTGTAAATACCGGATTCCTTTTACAATTCGCTAGGTATAAGTTAATGAGCAAAATCCAGAAATTCATGAACATGTATTTATAAATAGGTTTTCGGATTTGAAATTATATGAATTAATTTTTTTAATAATTCTGGGTGTGGCAGTTGCATTTTGTTGTGGAAATCTGTTTGCACTCTGCAGAACCTACGTAGTAACTTTGATTTGCTTATCGATGGGTTTCTCGATAATATATAAATCAGGTATAGTATCTACGTAGTAGGAGGTTTGCTGTTCACGAATAGTCTCATCTACGTTCAGGGTATAGTTGCATATTTTAGTTTCTGTGCGAAAATATTGGCATAATAATTTGATTGTTCTTCAACGAAAGTAATACTTATATAGAGTAATTCACCCTACTACTTATCATATTCGGTTTTGAATTTTTTGCTTTGAATTAGGCCTAGCGCCGAGTCTACCAGAAACGATGAAGAATCCAATATCTTGGGCTCTGTAACCCAGAACAGAAGGATCTCTTACCAACGTATCTAAGTCAGATCATCGTTTTGAGCTCTCTCTCTCTCTCGCTCGCTCTCTCTCTCTCTCTCTCTCTGCACAGCCTAATAGACTGGGTTCTCATTCAAGAGTGCCCCTCTGATCAGTACGCACCTTCCTGGACTTGTAGCCGCAATTTCTTCCTTTTCACCGGCCTTTCCTGGTCAAGGGTGATACGTGCAAACAGACCAGACGTGACGTTGATTGACAAAATCAAGAAGAGAGTATCACTCATTGATTTCGCAATACCATGAGACACCAGAGTTGAAGAGAAAGAAAGGAAAAAATGATAAGTATCAGACCTGAAAATGGAAATAAGAAGGATATGGGATATGCCAGTAGAAATTGTACCCATCATCATAGGAACACTAGGCACAATCCCAAGATCTCTGAAAAAGAATCTGGAAAAACTAGAGGCTGAAGTAGCTCCAGGACTCATGCAGAAGAGTGTGATCCTAGAAACGGCGCACATAGTAAGAAGAGTGATGGACTCCTAAGGAGGCAGGATGCAACCCGGAGCCCCACACTATAAATACCACCCAGTCGAATTGGAGGACTGTGATAAAGAAAAAAAAAAAAATAAATAAATAATAAATAAATAGATAAATAATAGTAATAATAATAAACGCCGTCTTTTGTCAAACCGTTCAGCAATACGATAAAACATTCTGACTTAAACTTTGTGGCTATCTGTAGGTACACCTTCAAGTGCAATCTTGCTAATTGCGTAGGTGCGATTCACATTCGCAGACAACAGTGCACCATTTTCTATAGAACTTGGATCCACAGAAAATGGTGCAACGATCCCTTGATGAAATATGCGTTTTCTTTTAATGACCGCATAGCAGATTTTTGCTTTTAATTTCCTTTAGTCTTCAGCCTATGGTCCATTCTAAACCCGTTAAGAAAAATAAAAACTTGTGAACTCCGTGCTTTTGTTTTTGTCATATTCTATGATGGGATCTTTTACACTTATATGGAAACACCATATATAATTTTTTGGCAACATATGCATCACAATGGGTTCATTGCCTAGCCATAGTTCTCAGAACAAGTTTTGATGACAACGTCAAATTTCATTTGGTCCTTGTGTTATGTCATTATTTGGCTTACTCATTGCCTATTGAAACTCACCTCTGTATATTTAACATTATTTTTTTTCAGTTACCTTATTCCCCAAAGGTCTTTCCGGTAGGTACTAACCATCCAGCGATTCTCCTTTTAATACTGTTTCTAATAACAGAGGTCGCCAAGTGAATCATAAGCCATGTACACTGTTGCCAGGTCTCTTCCTTTATCCTGTCTTGCTTGACGAACAATAGAAAATATTTCCCTTACTCAAACTTGTGAGCGAAACCTTTCCACAGTTTCCTTGTTACTTTGCCTCAATACTCTCTGAGTTCTCAGCTGGATTTACTACTTTCTGTTAGATTTACTTATTATCTGTGTCCGAACCCATGCATTACCTTTTTCTTTTTCCTCTGCTTACACACAAACCTAGTCGCAGTGCATTTGACGATTACGTCCCAATTCTATATACTAGTATGATGTACTCTTACATATTAGGATGTTATATGGAGTTTGAATGTTTCATTTCTCTAGACAATGACCTTCCGTATTTTTAGCAAAAGTTGCCAGATAACGCAGGTAATGTCATTTCGAATATTCATACCTTTCCTTACCAAGATTCAGCCAGAATCCTTTTCCACCATTGCAACCATTTACCTTTGGTTGAGAAGGGGTTGATATTAACCTTCGAAACCGATGATCTTAAAGGTTGGAAAGCTTTTATGAACAGAATAAAAAAGACGAAGTCAGTGAATACTCATTTTAATATCATGCCTGTGGTCAATATTTAACACAATAAATATTTTCCATCTTTTAAAGCTAAGTGGTTTGAGCAGTAGGTTGGAGTACCTGAAAAATTGGCGTGAGCTTTACCAGACTATCAGGTACTTGGGAAGGTGCAAACTCCTCCACCCATTATCAGGAAGCCTCTTCGGGCAGGTCAGCCACTGTTGTCGTATCTCTCTTTCCGTCAGCCGTGGTAACCGTAGCGGTAAGGATACCCTCGGTACCCACGGTAGTGGTAACTGTAACTGTATGGACGGTGGTGGTGGTGGTGGCCATACCCATAGCCATACTGTGGATCAGCTTCAGGATCAGCAGTAGGTTCTGGATCAGCGGATGGTTCCGGATCAGCTGAAGGTTCTGGATCAGCAGACCTCTTGTGTTTGTGGGGATAGTAAGAGTGATGGTGATGATGGGGGGTACTTGCTAGTAAGCCATAGTGAATGGACCATGGTGAATGTGGGGGTAGTAGACAATTTGCTGTGCCCATAAGACCCCAATAGAATAAAGGATGAGAAAATGGACTCTGATGTAGGATTAGCTTCAGGGTCAGCAGATGGTTCTGGATCAGCAAACGGTTCTGGATCAGCGGATGGTTCCGGATCAGCAGAGGGCTCCGGGTCAGCGGACCTCTTGTGCTTGTGGGGATAGTGAGAGTGGTGGTGATGATGGGGGTACTTGTAGTAGCCATAGTGATGACCATAGTGATGTGGGTAGTAGACATGTCTGTGCCCATACCCATAGCTATAAGGATGAGAAGGATCTGCTTCAGGGTCAGCAGATGGCTCCGGATCAGCAGATGGTTCCGGATCAGCAGAAGGTTCTGGATCGGCAGACCTCTTGTGCTTGTGAGGATAGTGAGAGTGGTGGTGATGATGGGGGTATTTGTAGTAGCCATAGTGATGACCATGGTGATGCGGGTAGTAGACATGTCTGTGACCATACCCATAGCTATAAGGATGAGAAGGATCTGCTGTAGGATCAGCTTCAGGGTCAGCAGATGGTTCCGGATCAGCGGATGGTTCTGGATCAGCAGAAGGCTCTGGATCGGCAGACCTCTTGTGCTTATGGGCATAGTGAGAGTGGTGGTGATCAATGGGGATGTTTGTTAGAATAGGCCAGGTAGGATGACCATGGTGATGTGGGTAGTAGATCAGAAAGGTCTTTGTGTCGGCCCAATAATTCATAGCTGTTAAGGATAGAAGGAGGCCTGCAATAGGATTTGCTTCAGGGTCAGAGATGGTCTCCGGATCAAGCAGATGGTTCTGGATCAGCAGAAGGCTCTGGATCGGCAGACCTCTTGTGCTTATGGGGATAGTGAGAGTGGTGGTGATGATAGGGGTGTTTGTAGTAGCCATAATGGTGACCATAGTGATGTGGGTAGTAGACATGTCTGTGCCCATATCCATAGCTATGAGGGTAAGAAGGATCTGCATCGGGTAGTGGCTCTGGGTCAGCTGAGGGTTCTGGATCAGCAGAAGGCTCCGGATCAGCAGAGGGTTCCGGATCAGCGGACCTCTTGTGCTTCACAAGGTGGTAAGTGCGAGGACGGTGAGGATGCCCGTGGTAACCGTACCTGTAACCATGATGGTGTGGGTGGTAGACATGTTTGTGACTATACCCATAGCTATGAGGGTAAGAAGGATCTGCTTCGGGTACCGGCTGTGGATCAGCAGAGGGTTCTGGATCAGCAGAAGGTCCTGGATCGGCAGAGGGTTCCGGATCAGCCGACCTCTTGCCTAATCCATGGATCTGGGGAGCAATGTAAGAGGTAGCACCTCCCGGGTGCAGGGCAACGCCTTTTCCATCAGCCTTCTTCAGGGGCAGGTAGGGATGGCGGCCATAGTAGTGGAAGTAGCGGTGAGGATAATAAGGACGGTAAACATGCGGTTTCTTTGCCTCTGGTTCAGGGTCAGGATCAGGGTCTGCCTGTACCGTCGCCGCAATCAGCAGGCACAAAAACGTCCAGACCTGTGGAAAATGAAGAGGGTGGCAGCGTTAAGGTTTGACGTGTGGAGAGGGCTTCACTGAAGCAAGACCAAGGTCGGCTGGAATGTTGTTCCTGAATTCGTTCGCATATGAAAATGATTTGTCGCGTCACGTCCCTTCGAATTTACATTAGAAGTTTAAGTTCACTCACATAATTTGTATGCAGTATGCGCGAAGTTAGAAGGCTCAGAAATTTTGAAAATGGCCACGTAATTATCCACAAAATCCATTAAATGGGAAGAGCTAGAATGACAAGAAATTCAATACCACTATCAGACTTATCAATATAAACTTACTTAAGACAAGATCATTGCAAAAGACTGAGAAATTCTTATGTTTTATAGAAGGAGAATAAAAAAAGAGAACTTTAAGACGTGGTCTGTTGTGCAAGTAGAACAGTTGAATCATAATCGAAAAGACTGGACCAGTTTCCTTTCTTTGAAACCAAGGAATTCTTGAAGAATATCTTTTTCATCTACCTCTAAAGGAAACCCGGTTTTTACCGAGACACAACCCATTACAATGACTCATAATGACTATTTTCATCATATTTAGAATTCTCTGAAATGGGTATATTCAGGAATCACAGATAATGACTCATTGTTGTTGAAACTACATGATATAAAGACAAATTACAAAAGAATATCTCAGCTAGAAAGTATATTCACTGGATAAATGCGTAACTGGCAAAGTGTTTTCAAAGGACAGTTATTCATAAGTAACTGATTTAATGAATAAATTACAATCTGATTTAGAATATAAAAGACCTAACATTTACCTCCAAAAAATTTGCTTTGATCGTTCAATAGAAACTAATAAAGAATTAAGATAGATATTAAAAACATTGTATCCAACTTAGTTAATGTCATTCATGGCGTAAAATTAATAATCCCACGGCATTGGAAGACTAATTATAACCAAATATTTATTTAACTGATGATATTACAGTTAGCCCTCAGAAAAACTGTAAATTGATAAAGTTTACAAAGCGAAAGGAGCACTTTTCATAGCCACTATAGAGAGAGAGAGAGAGAGAGAGGTTGATTTAGCATCATATCATATAATCAGAGAAAAATCATGACTCACTAAAGGCCACTATTTGGAGAGAGATAAAGAATTCCTCTTGATTGGAGAGAGAAAGAGATTGATTTAGGCGTATAGAGAATAATAATAATAATAATAAAACTTTCTGAAACTCACTAATCTACCTTAGACGAGAAAAAATTCTTTTGATCGTCGGGAGCAAGAGCGAGAGAGAGAGAGAGAGAGAGAGATTCATTTAGGCCCATAGAAAATAATAATAATAATAATAATATAAAAAAACTTCAAAAAACTCACTAAATTCCTCATAGTCGTTCCTTCCCTAGTCACCGCCGCTCCTCAGGGCGCCTTTAGCTCACGAGATGAGGGACTTCAGGAGCCTCTGCTGAGTCCCTCGGCGCCTCCACCTTATATACACATGGGCGCAGGGGCGTCCTTCGGGGGGTGGGAGTGGCCTACATGATATATCGGACCGAGCGAATGGCAGGCAGCCGGGAGGCACGCCCCGTAGAGCCTCTCAAAAACCTTCGGAGGGAGAAAATTCAGGAACGAAAATAAAAGAATGTTTCTCGTCGTTTCCTGCATTTCAGTCCCAGCCTCCGGAGATGCTGCCCGCGGATGCTGCAAGTGCTTGGAGATAAAAGGATTTCAATTTATGCGTAATGAGGCGGCAGTATAGTGCCTGTGGATGGGGGTTGGGAGGGGGTGGGGCCAGCAGCTCCCCAATGAGACCCCAAGATAGATTAGGCCAATTATAGCGACAGCTTGTCACTGATCATCCGGTAATTAGCGACAACCCCCCTAATTAGGGCGAAGTCGCTTCTTGCGCAATTAGCAAAGGGGGGCTGCTCTCCTCGACTCCTGCAGAAGGAAGGAGGCGCCTTTTGTGGTAGCTGTCGGTTGTTGCAGGTGATTTTGCTGCTCTTGTTGAAGTTCTGGTATTGTATTTTGTATTGTATTGTAGTTTAAAAGGGTACAAGCAATAAACCGTGATTACTTTAATGCATTGATGACTTGTTATAATAATTCAGAGATGGCATTAATACATAGTATAGGATAACTTTCATAGAATGATGTATTCATTAACGAAGGAATTTCAGAGAGATATATTTCACGTTGGATATTTTTCAAAGAATTATGTACTTAATTTTGTGGGAATATTTAGAAATACATTTCATATATGCAATTATGCAGTTACTTGGATGAAACTTACCCTCACAGACGCAGTTATTAGAGGAATTTTATCCTTACAGATGTAGTAGTTACTTAGAAGAATCTTATCCTAACTGACACACTTACTTAGAGGAACCTTACCCTCATGACTCAGTCACTCACAGATGTAGTTACTTAGAAAAATCTTACCCTCACAAATGTAGTTACTTAGAAGAATTTTACCCTAACTGACGCACTTAGTTAAAAGAATCTTACCCTCACAGACTCAGTCGCTTAGAAGAATTTTACCCTAAAAAACTCAGTCACTTAGAAGTTCTTACCCTTCACAGACCGATTTTCAAGGAATCTTACCATCACAGGAACTCATCACTTAGAGGAATCTTACCCTCACAGAACTCTTCCCTAAGGAATCCTTAACCTCACAGACTCGTCCCAAAAGGAAATTAACCTCACGCTCAGTCACTTTAGAGGAATCTTAACCTCACAGACTCCAGTCAACTTAGAGGAATCCTTACCCTCACAGACTCAGTCCACCTAGGAGGAAACTTAAACCTCACAGACTCCGTCACTTAGGGAATCTTAAACCTCCGACTCCAGTCACTTAGAGGAATCTTAAACCTCCCAGACTCAGTACCTAGAGGAAACTTAACCCCTCCAACCGCTCCGTCACCAGGAAACTTTAACCTCACAGACTCAGCCACTTAGAGAATCTTACCCTCAACAGACTCAGTCACTAGGAATCTTTAACCTCAAGAACTCCTCCTTAGAGGAATCTTAACCCACAAGACTCAGTCACTTAGAGAATCTTAACCTCAGACTCAGTCCACCAAGAATCTTAACCTCACAGACTCAGTCACCTAGAGGAAACTTAACCTCACAAGACTCAGTTCACCCTCAACCAGAACTCGTTCTAATAGGAATCTTAACCTCACAGACTCTCAGGATCACCCCTAGAGGTAACTTCTTAACCTCACAGACTCAGTCACTTAGAGGAACTTACCCTCACAGACTCAGTCCACCTAGAGGAAACTTACCCTCACGGACTCAGGTCCACTTAGAGGAATTCCTTACCCTCCCAAACTTACCTACTCAGTCACTTAGGAGAAACTTACTCAAACATGACTCCATCACCTGAGAGGAATCTTACCCTCACAGACTCAGTCACTTAGAGGAATCTTAACCTCACAGACTCAGTCACCTAGAGGAAACTTAACCTCACAGACTCGTCCACTAGAGGAACTTAACCCTCACAGACCAGTCCACCTAAAGGAAACTTAACCTCTACAGACTCAGTCACCTAGAGGAAACTTAACCTTCCAGACTCCAGTCACCTAGAGTGGAAATCGTAACTCACAGACAGTCACTAGAGGAACTTCCTCCCACGACTCAGGCACCTTAGAGAATCTTAACCTCACAGACTCATTCACTTATGGAAATTTAACCTCACAGACTCAGTCACTTTAGAGGAATCTTAACCTCACAGACTCAGGTCACTTAGAGGAATCTTAACCCTCCACACTCAGTCCACTTAGAGGAATTCTTTACCTCACAGACTCAGTCACCTAGAGGAAACTTAACCTCACAGACTCAGTCACCTAGAGGAAACTTAACCTCACAGACTCAGTCACCTAGAGGAAACTTAACCTCACAGACATCCAGTCCACTTAGCAGGACTCAGTCTTAACCTAGATGACTGTTACCTCAGACTCAGTCCACCTAGAGGAAACTTACCTCACAGACTCAGGTACCCTAGAGGAATCTTAACCTCACAGCTCAGGTCAACCCTAGAGGAAACCTTAAACAACCTCACAGACTCCAGGTCACCTAGCCCAGGTAACTTAACCTCAACCCGACTCAGTCCACCTTAGGGACGAAACCTTAACCAAACCCTCACAGACGCAGGTCACCTATAGGAAACCTTAACCTCACAGACTCAGTCAACCTAGAGGAAACTTAAATTCCTCACAGACTCAGTCACCCTAGAGGAATTAAACTTAACCTCCAGACTCCAATCAAACTTTAGAGGAATCTTACCCTCAAGACCTCGGTCCACTTCGAGAATCCTAACCTCACCAGGAACTCAGTCACCTTTAGAGAAACTTAACCTCACAGACTCATCACCTAGGGGAAACTTAACCTCACAGACCTCAGTCACCTAGAGGAAACTTAACCCTCCACAGACCTCAGGTCAACCTAGAGTAAACTTAACCTCACCGACTCGGTCACCTAGGAGGAAACTTAACCTTCCCACCAGACTCAGTCACCTTAGAGGAATCTTAACCCTCACAAGACTCAGTCCACCTAGGAGAAACCTTAAACACCTCAACAGACTCAAGTCCACCCATAGAGGAATCTTAACCCTCACAGACCTCAATCACTGAGAGGAATCCTTACCTCACAGGACGTATCACCTAGAGGAAACTTAACCTCAAGACTCATCACTAGGAGAATCTTAACCTTCTACAGACTCAGTCCACCCTAGGAGAAAACTAAACTCACCCAGACTCATCACTTAGAGGAATCTTAACCTCACAGACAGTCCACCTAGAGGAAACTTACCCTCACAGACTCAGTCACCTAGAGGAATCTTAACCTCACAGACTCAGTCACCTAGAGGAATCTTACCCTCACAGACTCAGTCACTTAGAGGAATCTTAACCTCACAGACTCAGTCACCTAGAGGAATCTTAACCTCACAGACTCAGTCACTTAGAGGAATCTTACCCTCACAGACACAGTTACTTAGAGGAATCTTACCCTCACAGACTCAGTCACTTAGAAGATACTTACCCTCACAGACTCGGTCACTTAGAAGAATCTTACCCTCACAGACTCAGTCACTTAGAGGAATCTTACCCTCACAGACTCAGTCACTTAGAGGAATCTTAACCTTACAGACTCAGTCACTTAGAAGATACTTACCCTCACAGACATTAGTCTTCCTCCCCCACGAGGAACCTGACTCGACGAGAACTGCAGGTGATCAATATTACGGAAATAATTACCGGCGCCCATCTGAAGTAGCCTTTTGAAAGTTTCAGCTGATTACCAAAACTTCTCGCGACTGGGAACCAATTCTTTGGAATCACCCCCCCCCCCCCCCCCCCCCCTCTGTTATGGGAACATTACAAATAATTACGGGGATTGGTCTTCTTTGCAATTAAAGTGATGGCGTGTTAGTTGTTCGAGAAAGGGAGAGAGAAAGAAATCCATAAAAACGAGTCGTTTGGGAATATTAATGTAGAGACTTAGTAAGTACTAAGCCTGCATTCGTAGCAATCTACTTATATTAATTTCCACATAGTTGATATTTATAGTTATCTCGGCTGGGTTAATAGGTCTAAAGTAGCATTCACACTCACAAGCCGACTGAATTGATAGCCACCATTCTCTTATCTGTAACCATCTCGACTGAATTAATAATTAGCCACCAACCTGTCAATTAGAAGTTCAAATAGCCACCAGTCTATCAACTACAACCTCTAATAGCCACTAGCCTATCATTTAGAACCTCAAATAGCCACACACCCGTCAGAACCTCAAATAGCCACAAACCTGTCAGTTAAAACCTCAAATAGCCATAAACCTGTCAGTTAGAACTTCAAATTGCCACAAACCTGTCATTTAGAACCTCAGCCTATCAATTAAACCTTCTAATAGCCACCAACCTGTCAATTAGAAGTTTGTGTGGAAAAATGCCACCAGCCTATCAATTAAACCTTCTAATAGCCACCAACCTGTCAATTAGAAGTTGAAAAAGCCACCAGTCTATCAACTACAACCTCTAATAGCCACTAACCTATCATTTAGATCTTCAAATAGCCACCAACCTATCATTTGGAACACCAAATAGCCACCAACCTATCAATTAAACCCTCTAATAGCCTCAAACCTGTCAGTTAGAACCTCAGATAGCCACAAACCTGTCAGTTAGAACCTTAAATAGCCACAAACCTGTCAGTTAGAACCTTAAATAGCCACAAACCTGTCAGTTAGTACACCAAATAGCCACAAACCTGTCAGTTAGAACCTTAAATAGCCACAAACCTGTCAGTTAGAACACAAAATAGCCACCAACCTGTCAGTTAGAACACCAAATAGCCACCAACCTGTCAGTTAGAATCTTAAATAGCCGCAAAACTGTCAGTTAGAACACCAAATAGCCACCAACCTATCAATTAAACCCTCTAATAGCCACAACCTGACAGTTAGTATCTCAAATAGCCACCAACCTATCAATAAAACCCTCTAATAGCCACAAACCTGTCAGTTAGAACACCAAATAGCCACCAACCTGTCAGTTAGAATCTTAAATAGCCACCAACCTAACAATTAAACCCCCTAATAGCCACAAACCTCAAATAGCTAACTGCTTAACGACTGACCTCCAAAACACATAGTCCATCTTACATAGAGTAGTTAAGAATTTTGAACCAGTTCGTATTATCTTCATTATTCGCCATTTTGATGACTTGTGTTTTAATATCAAGGTAGTTTACGGTTTTTTTTATTCATTTTAGAACTAAATAACGCTATGATTCATTGCAGCAAGAAATAAACGAGTAGTTTTATAATACACTATAAATTCTCTCTATTATAAGTGAGCAGACTTAGAGCTATCTGCTACATCGCACCCTCATGATTATAACGATAATGAATGTTTCCGACATCATAATATACGTTTCTGTGTTTCTCTCTGCAAACAAACCGCTCCCTCTCTCTCTCTCTCTCTCTCTCGTCTCTCTCCTCTTCTCTCTCTCTCTCTCTCTCTCTCTCTCTCTCTCTCTCTGTTTTTTACCACCCGCCCTGAGATCTGGAATTAAATTTCCGTTATATCAGTGGGATAAGAAATAGCGTTGCACCTTCCGGCGGTTTATCATGAGAGAGAGAGAGAGAGAGAGAGAGAGAGAGAAGCTGCCTTTGGCTAGTTGGTTTTTAACATTATTTGGTGTGGCAGAAAAAATAAATAAATAAATAAATATAAATATAAATATATATTATATATATATATATACTACATATATATATATCTATATATATATATTATATACATACATATATCATTAGGTATTTATTTGTATATATTTAGATATCTATAGGTATATGTATATATATACATACATAATATATATATATATATATATATATATATATACATTTATATATATATATATATATATATATATATATATATATATATATATATATACATGTGTGTGATGTATGTGTGTGTGTGTGTGGGTAAAGAGAGAGAGAGAGAGAGAGAGAGAGAGAGAGTAGGCAAATCATTATGCTGAACATCACCTGTATTACTTTCAATTAATCACCTTCCTTCGTTTAGATAACAATAGGCCTATGAAATATCGAACTTATAATGAAGTCCAATGGCCTAAAACGAAGAGGAAACAAATGTCGGTAGAAGATCTATAAAAATAACAGATAACCAACAACCTGACGTCATCACTTCCGGTTGCATGCAGCCAGTCGTATAAACGAAAGTTGATATGATGGAGGGGTGCACTGGTTACCTGGGTTATAACCGGGCCTATCCAATTTGATGGGTGGTTAGCTTTTAAGGCCTAAAGAGGAGAAACGGCCGACCAAGATGGCGGCTCGCGGGCAAAGGGGATTGGATTTCGAGGGGTAACTCTTTTTTTATCATTTCATTGTATTTGAGTTTCTTTTGTTTTGAGAGTAATGGTGATTTCATATAAGGTGGAGAAGACATCGATTTTATATAATCAATTTTATTTCATTCTATTGTGTTGTGGAGATGACCATGATGATTTTTATATAAGGTGAAAATAACATCGATTTTATATATTCATAATCTTATTTCGTTCTATTTCCTTATTTTGTTTTATAAAGATAGCCATGATGACTTTTATTTATGCTGGAAAAGGCATCGATTTTATATAATCAATTTTATTTCATTCTATTTTTTTGTGTGTTGTGGAGATAACCATGATGATTTTTATATAAGGTGAAAATGACATAGATTTTATATATTCATAATTTTATTTCATTCTCTTTTTTGTTGTATTTTGTTTTATCGAGATAGCCATGAAGGTGAAAGAGACATGGATTTTATGTATTCATAATTTTATATAATTCTATTTTGTTTTCTTTTGTGGAGAGAGTCACGATGATTTTTGTATAAGGTGAAAGAGACATGGATTTTATATATTCAGAATTGTATATCGTTCTATTATTTTTGGAGATAGTCATGATGATTTTTATATAAGGTGAAAAAGATATGGATTTTATATATTCATAATTTTATTTCATTCTATTTTTTTATTTTGTGTTGTTTTGTGGAGATAGCCATGATGATTTTATATAAGGTGAAAAAGACATGGATTTTATATATTAATTTGCTGGTGAGCGAATAGCTTCCTAGGTCTTATTTTTTAAAGAATTTTTTATTATCTAGATTTTATTTTATTTTGTGCAGACTAACGACGATTTTATGTAAGGTGAAAAATAATTGATTTTATGTATTCATTTTAATACGAGTGAATAGCTTCCTAGGCCTGATTTTGTATAATCTTTTATTATTTAAATTTTATTTCATTTTGCGAAGAGACTAATGACGATTTTATGTAAGGTGAAAGTAATTGATTTTATATATTCATTTTAATGCGAGTGACTGGCTTCCTAGGCCTGGCGTCACATAATTTCATTTCGTTTTAATGTATTTTGTTTTTTTATTTTATTTTGTGAAGAGAGTAATTACGATTTTATATAAAGTGAAAAAAGACATATGTCATTTATATATTTAGTTTGTGGAAAGAGTAATGACGATTTTATATAAGGGGTTTATTAAAAGTTACGAAGTTTATGTCTTTACCGCGAAATGAGTAATGTGAATTTTATTTAAAAGCCTGTACAGACTAGAGTATTTTATATCTTTATTTTCTGGTGAGGGGAAAAACGTAGGTTTTATCTGACACTACAGAAAGTTACTTTTTCATTTTATTGTATTTATTTTCTGGCAATGAAAGAATATAATATTGAATGTCCTCGTGTCAATAGAAGATGACTAACGAGTTGTCAGACGCAAAAAAGAATGAATATTTATACCTTTGTTTTATTTATTTATTTATTTTTTTTTTTTTTGAAAGGGAGAAAAAATTTTCTATTTTAGAGAGGAAGTCTTTTTGTATTCGCTAGCGTTTGTTTGTTTGTTTTTCTGTCCGCCTGTCTGCCTACCTGTCTGCCTGTCTGTCTGCAAAACATTCCACACCCGTAGTTACGGTAAGGTCTTAAAACGGCATGTGAATCCTGCTGTGGACCTCTGGGGTTGGATCTCGGTAAAATTAAACTATATACTATAATAATAAAACCCTTAAAGGTTTCGAATATCGATTCATTCACACACACAAAAAAAAAACAGCTATCTTCACAACCATCTTTTTCAAACTGTCCACCTGCCCGTTGGCTCCTCTCTCTCCTCTCTCCTCCGCCTCCTCTCCTCCTCCTCTCTCCAGATAAAGATTAAAAAGAGAGAGATGATCAGGAACACGAATTCCTTTTTTAGAGCCTTAAGTAAGTCGCCATCATCCGAGAGCATTCGACCGTTTATAGAGTCTTGACCCCAGACCGCTCGACTTGGAATCTCATGAGACCGTAAAATCGACTGAAAGCATTTTATTGACGAGGGAAGAAGAAGAGGAGGAGGAGGAGGAGGGGAGGGGAGGAGGAAGGAAAGAAGAGGAGGAGGAGGAAGGAGGCGGAGGAGAGGAGGAAGGAGGAGGTTGGGGAGGAGAGGAGGGAGGAGGAGGAGGAAGAGAGAGGAGGAGGAGGAGGTAAGAAGAGTTAGAGGAAGGTGGAGAGTACAGAAGAGAGAGAGGAGTGGAGGAGGAGGAGGAGGAGGAGGAGGAGGAGGAGGAGGGGAGGAGGAAGAAGAAGAGGAGGAGGAGGAGGCGGAGGAGTTGAAGAGAAGGAGAAGGTGGGAGGAAGGAAGAAAAGGGAGGGAGGAGGAGGAGGAAGAAGGAGGAGGAGGAGGTGAGATGAAGGAGAGGAAGGAGGAGGAGGTAAGAGGAGGAGGAGGAGGAAGGAAGAGAAGGAGGAAGGAAAGAGAGGAGGAGGTGGAAAGAGTAAGAAGAAGAGGAGGAGGAAGAGGAGAGGAGGAGGAGGAGGAGGATGGTGGAAGGAGGTAGGAATGAAAGAGAGAGGAAGAAGAGGAAGGAGGTGGAGGAGGAGAGGAGGAGGAGGAGAAGATAAGGAAAGGAGGCCAGGAGGAGTTCGGAGGAGGAAGAAGGAGAATAAGGAAGGAAGAAAAGGAAGGAGGAGGAGGAGGGAGGAAGAAGAGAAGAGGAGGAAGGAGGAGGAAGGAAAAAGGAAAAGAAGAAATAAGAAGAAGAGGAGGAGGAGGAGGAGGAGAAGAGAAAGAAGAGGAGGAGGAGGAGGTAGGTTGAAGAGAAGGAGGGAGGTGGAGGAGGAAGAGGAAGAGGAAGGAGGAGAGAGGAGGAGGAGGAAGGAGAGGAGGAGGAGAAGAAGTAGAAGGAAGGAGGAGGAGGATGGAGGAGGAGAAGGAGGAGGAGGAGGAAGAAGAGGAGAAGACGGAGGAGGAGGTGGAAGAGTAGGAAAGAAGAAGGAGGAGGAGGGTGGAGGAGGAAGGAGGAGGAAAGAAGAAAAGAAAAAATAAGAAAGAGACAGGAAGGAGGAGGAGGAGGAAGGAAGAAAAAGGAAAGAAGGAGGATAAGAAGAAGAGAAGGAAAGAGGAAAGGAAGAAAGGAGGAGAAGGAGAAAGGAAGAAAGAAAGGAAGGAGGAGGAGGAAGGAAAGAAGAAGGAAAGAAGGACAGTAAAGAAGAGAAAAGAGGAGGATTTGGAGGATAAAGAGAGAGGAGACATAAAAATGAATTTAGGATTAAGTGAAAAATAATAAGGAAAAATCTGGAGGGGAGAAGAGGAAGAAGAGAGGATACATAGAATGAAATTTGGAATTTAAGGAAAAAATAAGAAAAATTACGATAGGAATAAGAGATGGAGGAAGAGAATCAGTCAGAAGATACATGAAATAAAATTTAGGATTAAGTGATAATACACTAAGGAAAATTCTGGAAAGAATAAGAGGAAGAAGAATGAGAAGGAGACTAAATAAGAGGATACACAGAAGGAAATCATCAGATCGACTAAAACATAATAGATAAACTAGATTTTGGTAAGAAGAAGAAGAGGAGAAAGATCCTCAAGAGAATTAAGACGAGAGAATTAGGAAAAGACAATTAGAAAATAGAAAAACTCGGAGGAGAGGGAGAAGACTAAATCGGTAAGAAGGAAAAAGACTAGAAATCAGGCCTAAAAGGAGAGAGAGAGAGAGAGAGAGAGAGAGTGGTATGAGGGACAGTTTTATAAAGATGGTTGCGACGTAGTTGTTATTTTTGCAAATGAATCGATATTTGAAATCATAAATGTTTTCATTATTATATTATATATTATTATATAAAAGGATATTTGACTATTTTAGCACTCCTCTATAAGTTTTCCAGCCAGAATGTAGCAAGGTAATAATTCCTTCAAAATATATAAAATAAAATAATAAATAAATATTTAATGCATACAAAAAATATTTATTTAAAGCGTTTAGAAAAAGTTGGATGTAAATAGATGCAAAATATATCTAAAAGTATTTCAATATACCTCAAAATCAATTCCAAACATGTTTCTTGATAAACGCATCGTGTTCCTGTGGGTCTCAGGCAATGAATTAAGTACCTGGTGCTCATTTGAATGTAGTGGGTCGCAGCTAAGGAAGAGGTGAGCTTTACTCCAGCAGCCTCATTCGAATAAAGGAAAAAATGTGAGCAACCCAAACTGTTATTATACATGTGCAATAAACATATGCTTGTGAACCTCAGTTGGAAAATGACGCAGAGAGCAATAATTATCCTTTGCTTACTCGAAAAGAGGCCCAAATGGTGCTTTAAATTTGGAACAACCCCTTCCCCCTGGTCAAGCATACCTCCCCCTTCCCAACGGGTCAGGCACTAACGCCAACCATCCCGCTTTTGCTACACACCTGCAATTACTTCGCACACTTTCACGGACTCCGAAGAATTTTAATTTCGTTGAAAGGGGAGGGGTGCCCGGCCCTCGCCCCCCGGGCCCACCGACCATCATAGACTGCCTGCCAAAATGTGGGTATTGGAATTCTATATTAACCTCTCCCCGGGTTGAAGCGAGAGGTATGAAATAGCTCGGTACAAGCTGAAGCAACCGGATTATTTCCATTTTATTCAGGAGAATTTACGATTAACTTGTTTTTTTAATATCAAGGGAAGAGAGAGAGAGATAGAGAGAGAGAGAGAGAGAGAGAGAGAGAGAGAGAGAGAGAGAGACTGTATCTATGTATACGCCAGATTACCTCATAAACTAGACGCAACATTGCAAGCAAAGATTACCAGCTTCCAGAAGAGAAAAGTGACCCAGGATGAACTAAAATGAACATCTCTTGTCTTGCCTCTTCTACACGAGAGCAGCTTGGCAGCAAAAGCAACCTTGACAGTCAGCCGTCTGTCAGACCATGACAGACTTGTAGTGTCACTGCGGTTTTGCTTGCATTCTGTGCTTTTAGCTTTTTTTTTTTTTACCTTTTTCTTTGAGCAGATCTCGACGACATTGTGAGTTCCTTGGCTCGTAGGAGAGGGTTACGCGAGTTTTAAAGACGTTTAGTTGCTTATTAATTGTCTCCTCTCTCTCTCTCTCTCTCTCTCTCTCTCTCTCTCTCTCTCTCAATCAATCAATCTGTATCTGCATTTCGCTCCAAATTGCATGGTGCTTTTTCTTAATACTTGTGAATATAAAAAAAATGAAGCGTTTACAAATGACAGTTATATATACACGTATACATACATATATGTACATGCATATGTATATATGCATGCGTGTATATGTATATATGTTATAATTACCGGCCCTGAGTAATATCATATTTTGGTTGTCAAATACCACAGTGAAACCTGAGGCGTTTCATCCCAATAATTTTCGATAACAACCAAGTAAGAATTACCACAACCTCAAATCTCTCTCTCTCTCTCTCTCTCTCTCTCTCTCTCTCTCTCTCTCTCTCTCTCCACCCACACAATGAGTCATTGTCACTGACTGTGATTTGATAACAGAAAAACTTCTTGAACCATTTTGTCCGAAAGCGTCTGTTGGCTGTTTCCGGCGTAACTGCACTTAACAGAAGAATGTTCGTAATTGGCAACAAGACCGGGAGAATCTTCTGTTGCCCTTTTTATGCTTTAAATTATACTTCAGGTTCTGCAAAAAAAAACAATAAATAAATAAAAATAAAAAAGCAACGCAAGCATATGGCGTCCGTGACTCACCCGCCCGCCCTCCGCTCTGTCCCCAAAAACGAAGGAATTCTCTTAGTCCGTCTCCGTTGTGTGTGAATTTGCTTATTACTTACATCCGGGGTTTTGGAACGGAAGCCCTCCGCCTTCTACTCCTCCCTCTCCTCCTCCTCCTCCACCTCCTCCTCCTCCACCTCCTGCTCGAGAGTACGTCCTCTTGTGAGGTAACACTTTTACTCTTTCCTTAGGTTCTCTTATGAGGTAAGGGTTCTTATTTCAACTTTGTTCGGCCTCTTGTGAGGTATTGATTTTTCTTTCAAGTTTGTTCGGCCTCTTGTGAGGTAACACTTTTACTCTTTTCTTAGGTCCCATTATGAGGCAATGGTTTTTCTTTGAACTTTGTTCGGCCTCTTGTGAGGTAATGATTTTTCTTTCAACTTCGTTTGGCCTCATGTGAGTTAACACTTTTACTCTTTTCTAAGGTCCTCTCATGAGGTAATAGTTTTTCTTTCAACTTTATTCGGCCTTGTGTGAGGTAATGATTTTGCTTTCCCATTTGCTCGGCCTCTTGTGAGGTAACACTACTCTTTTCTTAAGTTCTCTTGTGAGGTAATGCTTTTTTCTTTCAAATTTATTCGGCCTCTTGTGAGGTAATGATTTTTTTTCCAGTTTCGTTTGGTCTCTTGTAAGGTAACACTTCCTTTAGTCTTTTCTTAAGTCCTCTTATGAGGTAATGGTTTTTCTTTCAAGTTTGTTCGGCCTCTTGTGAGGTAATGATTTTACTTCCCTCTCCAAACGCCCTCTTGTGTGGTAATACACCTTTACTTTTTTCGTGACCCCTCTTGTGAGGTAATGCTTTTACTTAACTATTCATAAAACCTCTTATGAGGTAATGCTTTTTCTTAACTATTCACAAGCCCTCTTGTGAGGTAAGGCTTTTTCTTAACGATTCACAAGCCCTCTTTTGAGGTAATGCTTTTTCTTAACGATTCATAAGACCTCTTGTGAGGTAATGCTTCCTCTTCATATATCTCTGATAAAGTAACATTTCTTTTCCTCCCTCCTCTACGCCCTCTTATGAGGTAACGTTTTTCCTTCCCTGTTTATTCTTGAAATGTATCTTCCAGACTTCCTACTTCTATTAATTCCAGACTCCTATATACCCTTCCATTCTCCAAGAGGCGTGTCAAGTTCCGCGAACCTATATGAATACAACTTATTCCCTTTCGATGTTTTCTCGTGGATCCTTCCCATCCAGCTGTCCATCTTCTCTAACTTTCCCAGGTCTTAATTTGTATATCCTCCTTTGCAGGATAAAGTCCTACGGGCGAATCCTGTGATGTCCCAGGAATGTAACTCAGTATTATGTTTGCTGTCAATGCGTCAACTGGGTTTATTCTTCACCAGAACGAGTCCGAGACTTCCTTAACAATTTGCAAAACCGCAAAACTGCTCCTTTATGGGATCGCCTCTTAGTCATCTGTCACCTTGGGATGGTCTGGCATCCTTTGCGTATCCTAGATATGTAAATAGGATCCGGGTTCCGCTCCCCACCCCCCGCCTTCCCCAACCCCCGCCTTTCCCCCAACCCCCCTTCCATTCTGCAAGCCAAGTTAGAGATGTCCAGATTTCTTTATGCAACCGCGATTTACCTTGACTAATGATTGCACAGGTATTGCACAGGTAGTGATCAGCTGCACGTGGACATAAAATTATTTTTAATCGGTTTTTTATTCAGAGATATTTGTATTTTGTTTATTTGTCTTTCTCTGAAGACTTATTGGTAATACTGTATAGGTTTTTATTTCCTCTCGTGTTGCCATATACTATGATGAATCACTGACTTCATTCCATAATCACTACTGTGTTGTTCTTTTTTACCAAAGGATTAAACTGTGTACCTGGTAGTTATTCGACTGTGGTGTGTTGCAGCTCGTTTAGGGAAAGATACATTCCGAGCAACATATCACCAAAATACTTGATATATTATAGGACTTCAGACAGATGTTAGCCTTGCAGGATGAATTTGCTAGCCACCATGCCTTTCTGAACTGCCACCCACCAGAGCCGAGTAACCACCAAGTACATAATTCACTGCTTAGTCAAAAATTGATGTGGACTCTTCTCACAGAATATAATCGAACTGACGATACATTCAGTGTGTATGTCTGCGTAGAAATGGACGTACGTCTAAATAACTTAAGCGCGCGTATGTCAGTTACGCCCAATCGATTGACGTTGAATTAAATAAAATCGAAAGAAGTATTCTGATTCATTAATGCAAGAGCTTATTTTTAAGCCGTCCAAAATGTTATTCACTTTTTGGTAGTGAGGCTAATGGAAGCTTTGAATGTTATTAGCTGTTTACAGAATGACCGGATTTAGCTATAGATTTATGTAGGGAAAAATGAGCTTTAACTGAACCTTTGATATGAGATGTTGTGACTTTAAATTACTGTTGATTTTGTTCTGCTTTATATATATACGTATATATATATATATATATATATATATATATATATATATATATATATATATATAGTAAAAGGATCCCCATAAAAACGCCAAAATATAGATAGTACGTGCATATTTCACAGACTGCCTGAAGAGAGAGGCAGCAGTCTCTGAAAATATAATACTTTCTACATTTTGGTGTTTTTATGGGCTCCTTTTATTAGATGGAATTCTGTCGTAACAGAACATTTTTACCAGTCATTTGTATATATATATATATATATATATATATATATATATATATATATATATATATATATATATATATATATATATTGCAGTGGGTGACTCCAGAAATTGGCATATGTCCGTTTGTAAAAATTTTTTATTGGAGTGAGGTTGCCACCCCATCCCCCCTCCCACACACGGAGGTCAGTTGAGGAGAAACTGTGTGCATGCAATAACACGGTGTTCGCAGTATTTCTTCTTCAAATCATGACATATGTCCGACTTAAAATCACTAGTATGAGTTAAATCACTTGAGCTAAAAGCGTCCTTTATAAAGCAAATAGCGCATAAAAATTTAAGGGTGAATCCCTTTTCACTTTCGCCTGAAGTGAATGGCATGAGAGAGTTTTAAAGCTGTATAATGTATAACGGGAAAGCCTTTAATTCTCTCTCTCCTCTCTCTCTCTCTCTCTCTCTCTCTCCATTAAAACGTATTGTTCAAGTATGGATTAATAATGAAATAAATGTGATGTAAATTATTCTCTCTCTCTCTTCTCTCTCTCTCTCTCTCTCTCTCTCTCTCTCTCTCTCCACTAAAACGTGTTATTCAAGTATGGATTGGTATTGAAATAAATGTGATGTAAATTATCTCTCTCTCTCTCTCTCTCTCTCTCTCTCTCTCTCTCTCTCTCTCTCTCCATTAAACGTGCCATACAAAGAGGGGTTGATATTAAGATAAGTTTAACTGGTAAATAATTTCTCTAATCTCTCTCTCTCTCTCCTCTCATCTCTCTCTCTCTCTCTCTCTCTGCTTTGCGTCACCAGGGACTATAAAAAGCCGATTAGACCTCAAATAGAAGCTACGAAAGAGCAATCCATCAATTATATAAAGAAAAAAAACAGAAGGCGAAAAGAAGACGTATTTATTTTTTATTTTTTTTATATTTTTTAACAGCTAAAAAAACATTTCCGCTTTTTATGAAGGCGAAAACAAAACTCATTTTTCATTTTTTTTATTTGTTATTTTTTTTTTATTTCTTTTTAGGTAGAAATAAAAATTTTCGCTTTCATAAAGATGAAAAAAAAAAAAACGTTTATTTTTTGCGACAGTTATCTCACTTAATCCAATGTCATTAGTACTTGGTATCGACAAAATATTCCGAGTGGATTTTTTGAGTTGCCTAAAGTATAGTAAAATTGTGATGGATTGGATTCTCTCTCTCTCATCTCTCTCTCTCTCTCTCTCTCTCTCTCTCTCTCTCTCTCTCATTTCTGTGTTTCCTTTCACGTTTCTGTTTCTTTTAAACAATTATTTATAACGTTTTGTTTTCATAGAAATTAATATATATATATGTAAATGTATTACTCTTTTATATATAGATATATATATATATATATATATATATATATATATATATATATATATATATATATATATATATATATATACTATATATATATATGTGTGTGTGTGTGTGTGTGTGTGTGTGTGTGTGTGGTGTGTGTGTGTGTGTCAGTGTATTTCTATAAGCAAGTTTGTCTCTAAGTAAGTAACGATGTATATATATATATATATATATATATATATATATATATATATATATATATATATATATATATATATATATATATATATATATAGCGAGAGAGAGAGAGAGAGAGAGAGAGAGAGAGAGAGAGAGAGAGAGAGAGATGCCCTCGTAAGCTTTCGTGTTTATGCATACATGCATATCATAAAGACTATGTACACGCCCCAGCGACTTATTATCAAAGGCCCAAACGCGTGACTGAAAATCCTTCTATCCAGCGATTTATCTGGAATCGTTAAGCCTGGGAAAAAAAATAGTAACAGCTTCCAGAATGAGGTACGTAGCCTCTTTTACCTGGAAATTTCTTTCCAGCGAGAATAATAAGTGATGTTTGTGTTTAGGAATGAGGCGTTTTTTCCATCTCCGGTATAACTGATGGCTCTTGATGATCATGTTTGGTGTTTCATTCGTTCCAGTCATGTTTTTGGTTCGGTTGGGTTGTAAGTCTTTTAAAATGAACGGCTTTGTTTTGTTTCATGATTGTGGTTCTTTGATTACTTTCTGACGCGTCCGGATTTGGTTTTTAGCTCAGAAGCAAGTTGTTCTTATGGTATTGTTTAGTCAGGTGTTTTATTCGTTCCAGTAATGCTTTGCTTTTGTTGTATTTTCGAATTTGGTTTACTTCTCAGAAATAAGTTATTTTATATAGATATTTTCCGATGTTTTCGAATTTGGTTTACTTCTCAGAAATAAGTTATTTTATATAAATATTTTCTGTCGTTTTCGAATTTGGTTTACCTCTCAGAAATAAGTTATTTTATATAAATATTTTCTGATGTTTTCGAATTTGGTTTACTGCTCAGAAATAAGTTATTTTATATCATTATTTTCTGACGTTTTCGAATTTGGTTCACTGCTCAGAAATAAGTTATTTTGAATCATTATTCTTCGACGTTTTCAAATTTGGTTTTCAGGTCAGAAATACGTTATTTTTACCGTCAGCAAAGCATTAATTACTTAATCGAATGTTGTTGACAGGTCCACATTTTGGTTGATATGTGATGCTAAATACATTGATTATTGAACATACACAGTATTCATTTAGGGAGACAATTAATGTCCGATTAGCCTGTAACAGCGGAAACAATCTTTTTGATATTGAATATTAATTTTCTATCCAACAAACCTCACAACAGTTTACTGAATTTTTTGGTTCATAATTACATTAGTTCTCAAATGTGGGAAATGGGAAAATGCCCAAACTTATGTTATGTCATTTAAAGAGGAATAACATCTTCTCGTTCTGCATTCTGAATAAAAAGAAAATTATATAAATAATATTTAGTGTTGCAATAATGTCAACCATAATCTTACTATCACTTATTTGTCTATATTTAATTTGAGTGTTTTTAAATACCGTAGTTATTTGAAGGAGTTAGAGGGTTTGGATGTGTTTATACGCAAATTCATTACCTGTCCTTTTTTTCCATTATTTTTATTTCGTTAATTAGCGACGACGAACCTGTTTTACATCTAGCCCAATTATAATCATATTTTCGTTCTATTGTCATCCAATTGAATACGAGGACCAAGAAAAACCGGTAAATTGCAGTCGCGTAATTTTGGCAAATTACCAATAGAATAAAAGGTGTAAAAATCGCTCTAGTTTTACTCGGCGATTACCTCAAGGCTGAGGACTTTGCAAGCAGGAGTCCTTCCGTCACGTCTCCTTAAGGATATGTTAAGGAGCCTTCTCTTGAAAGGGTAGGATCCACAAAAACAACCACTTATGAAATTAAGAGTTACAATGGTAGATTCACATCACCCGTGCATCTCATGCCTATAGGCCAGTCCCTTACGACGCTCCGGATTGGCTGTTGATAAGCCAATCACAAGGCTGGAAACTCTCAGTCTCTCTCGAGAGTTCACAAAGGCGGGATGCATGTTCCGCTTCTCCTGAGGGATATGTCTTTCAGGTGGAACATACATCCTGCCTATGTGAACTCTCGAGAGACTGAGAGTTTCCAGCCCTGTGATTGGCTTATCAACGGTCAATCACGAGCGTCTTAAGGGACTGGCCTAGGCATCAGATGCACGGGTGATGTGAATCCACCATTGTAACTCTTAATTTCATAAGTGGTTGTTTTTCGTGGATGGCGACATCCGATGGACTTTTAACTTGTGCTTTAGAGTCTATTATCATCGTTGAATAAGTCTCCACTGGGGGTAAAGAGCCGTCAGTGCGCCTCGCGTAGTGCACTGTAGGCACTACGAAAGGGTGCTTGTGGCGTCCCTTCGACCTCCAGCCTGGCATCCCAATTTTAGCATTTTGCTTTTTTATCTTTTCCTTTCACTTTGCATTCATTCCCGCTTCATTCCTTCCATTTTGCTATCCAGCTTCTCTAACTACTACTACTTCTTTGTGTAGTCATGGGGGTTTCTTTCAGTTTCATTTTCCAGTATTCCTTTAGAAGAAATTAATATATATATCTATATATATATATATAATATATATATATATATATATTTATTTATATGCATATACATTCTACATTACATACGTAAGCGTAATCCTTGCGTATACGTATACGTACTGGGGGGCGACTGTAAATAAAACCCAGAAATAGTTCAAAAGAGAGAGAGAGAGAGAGGGAGAGAGAGAGAGTAGAGAGAGAGAGAGAGGAAGAGAGAGAGAGAGGGTGGGGGGCCAACTGCATATAGCATGACCACACGTACGCCAAAAGAGAATATGCGTGAAACAAATTAAACACCCCAAAAAAATAAACAACCTAAAGAGAGAGAGAGAGAGAGAGAGAGAGAGAGAGAGAGAGAAACACGCAAAAACAAAAACAGAACTCACGGAACCTCAGCGTGTCCATTCCACAAAAATATTAGTTGTGATTACAAACTCCTCGACTATTTTGACACTCGCACAAATGATAATCCGGGATATTCTGTCATCCCCTTGTCTGTGTTTTGCCCCTGGGTGGGGGCGGGGGAGCGGGGGAGAGGGGGGGGGGGGGATGGCAAATAATGCAGGAAATGTTTGGGTTATAAAGATGGAGACCCTGACGACCACGAGTTCGATACGCTGAGCGTGTTTGTTTTAGGGATGTGTTTGTTTGTTTGTTTGTGTATGTGTGTTGTGTATGTTTGGGGATCACGAGATATATAGATTAATTAAATGAGGGAAATTGAAGTATTTGACTGGGGATAATTTTTGATAATTTTATAAGAATGGGATCATTTTTGATAATTCTATAAGAATGGGATGATAATTTGATAATAATACAGAAAATTAAAACCAGTGACAATGGCTTGACTATAAACATACAAATTGAAGTTTAATTTCTAAAACAAAGGAACAAAATTGAATGAAAAACAAAAACAATAGACTCCATTTACAGGCTTCTTTTTTTTTTTGTAACCCACAGTTATCTTTTTTAAGTCTTTGATAAATGAACAAGGGAGTTTTTAAGTAAGAGTTAATTGGTTAATGTGGGATCACATAATTGAAGGATTCTTTTTTTTTTCTTTGAGGTACATAATAGGACTTAGTTGGTAAACCAAGCCACTAGCCTCGACCTTAAAGATGGCTGATAAGACCTCGCGTAATCTGCATAGTCTACTTATAGAATGCGACTTTCATGTGTGCTATGACTTTCATTTTGTATTGGTGCAGAAAGAGATGATCTCGTAGTAAAAATAATAATAATAATAATAATAATAATTATTATTATTATTATTTTATTGTTATTACAATAATAACTAATAATAATAATAATAATAATAATAATAATAATAATAATAATAATAATCAATTACATAATAATAATATAATAACAATCTTAATGAGTTTCGTGTACTATGACTTTCATTTTGTCGTGGTGCAGAAGTAGATGATTTCGTAGTAAAAATAATAATAATAATAATAATAATAATAATAATAATACTAATAATAATGAGTGTCGTGTGCCATGACTTTCATTTTGTCTCGGTGCAGAAGAGGCAATGAATCCGATGATCTTGTATTAAAGACAAAATAATTTTTTTATGAATGTCATGTGTATTATGACTTTCATTTTGTCTTGGTGCAAAAGGGAGAAAAAGTTTTTTCCTAATGAATGTCATGTGTGTTATGACTTTCATTATGTCTCGTTGTAGAAGGAGAGGCGATGAATCTGATGATCTTATTAAAAGAAATTAATTAAAATAAATTTTTTTTTATTAAAACTCTGAAAACTAAGATAAAGGAAGGAGGACTCCAACCGTTCTCAAGTCCCTTGGGCTCTGGTGCCGAAGGAGACGATAGGACTCCAACCGTTCTCAAGCTCTCGAGTCCCTTGGGCTCTGGTGCCGGAGGAGACGATAGGACTCCAACCGTTCTCAAGCTCTCGAGTTCCCTTGGGATCTTGCGCCAAGGGCCATAGGCTCCAACCGTTACCTCAAGCGCTCGAGTTCCCTTGGGCTCTGGTGCGAAAGGAAGGAGACGATAGGACTCCAACCGTTCTCGAGTCCCTCGGGCTCTGGTGCCGAAGGAGACGATAGGACTCCAACCGTTCTCGAGTCCCTCGGGTTCTTTGGTGCCGAAGGAGACGATAGGACTCCAACCGTTCTCGAGTCCCTCGGGCTCTGGTGCCGGAGGAGACGATAGGACTCCAACCGTTCTCGAGTCCCTCGGGTTCTGGTGCCGAAGGAGACGATAGGACTCCAACCGTTCTCGAGTCCCTCGGGTTCTGGTGCCAAAGGAGACGATAGGACTCCAACCGTTCTCGAGTCCCTCGGGTTCTGGTGCCGAAGGAGACGATAGGCTCCAACCGTTCTCGAGTCCTTCGGGCTCTGGTGCCGAAGGAGACGATAGGACTCCAACCGTTCTCGAGTCCCTCGGGTTCCGGTGCCGAAGGAGACGATAGGACTCCAACCGTTCTCGAGTCCTTCGGGCTCTGGTGCCGAGGGAGACGATAGGACTCCAACCATTCTCGAGTCCCCCGGGCTCTGAGAATAGAAAAAACAAAGGAGGAATGTTTTCACTCAACATCCAATGTCGTGTCCTGCCAACAATAGGACCCATCCTTGTGTTGAGCAGTACAAGGAAGTGTCAGGTTTTAGGATTCCCTTTAGTTGGTAAACCGCAGGTTATGATTAGGTGAAATTTTCCGGTAATAATACTTCATTACGCGAACCTATTCGTAAGAAAAAAATTATTTCCTATTATATGCAAAAAATGTGGTCCCCGGTATGGGAAAAATGATGAAATATAATTACTAAGGGACATTCATTGTCAGTCGATTATGTTTTTTTCTCTCTCTCTCTTTCCATGACGGAAAAGGAAGTTTGTAAGTTTTGTTTCAGTAGTGGTTACACACACACACACGCACACACACTAAGATACATACACATATGTTCCGTATATATATATCACGAACATGTGTTATATATATATATATATATATATATATATATATATATAGATATATTACATTTTGTGTGTGCATTTAAGCATATTTATGCACACACATTAAATATATTATATATATATATATATATATATATATATATATGATATCTATATATATATATATGTGCGATCATTTAGTTTTATATATAAATTATTCACACAAACACACACACACACACACACACACACACACACATATATATATATATATATATATATATATATATATATATATATATATAGTATATATATATATATATATAAATATATATATATATATATATATATATATATATATACACGTATATATATGTGTGTGTGGATTCATATACGCGTGTATACGTAACTGAACGCACACACGCATATACGCACAAACACACGCGGATTAGACACTCCCAAGCATTATTGAAGAAGGTGCTTACATGACGGATGGTAATGCAACCAATGCGGTTTGTGAGGTCACCGTCGTAGCGTGACTAATTTCATGGTTTACAGACGAAATTGCCATACTCGGTTCTCTTATTTAAAACTGATTATATTTACCAGAGGATCAAAGTTGCCCTTCAGTCGTAACGAATTCGTGAGTTGACTGCTCGCAGGCGAATATTATAACGCATCAGGAAAAAATATTTATTATTATTATTATTATTATTATTATTATTATTATTATTATTATTATTATTATTGAACGTATATATTCAGAGAATGTATAAAATGACCCGAAATAGACGTAGTTAGATTAATATGATTTGCTGGAAGAGGAGTATATTCAAATTTTCATTTAGTGAATATTACAAAATTGATTATTTTTATGTTTGTCTCTCACAAAAATGAGGAAAATCAATCGCTAAACCCGTAATTGATTTAACTCATGTTTGCCCCCCCCAACCCCCCAAAAAAGTGGGGGGAGGGGGCATATCTGGGAATATAGATTTAATACAAATTTTGCGTCAAACAGCATCTTGACTCGAAACACAGCTGCATAATAAAACAAATATATGTATTTTTGTTTCCTCCAAAGTTGAAAAGAAAGTTTAAATGGAATTCCTTTGATTTTTAGGGAGATGTAATGAGCAACGCTACAGAAATATCATTCGTTCAAGAAAATACAACGGAGTTCAACTTTAACGGTACTTCATAATGTAAGTAGAATACTTTTCATTATTACTATGAAGGACGCTTTACATACCTTAGGTATTTTTCTTAAATACTTTCAGTACTTTTCTAGGTCATCGAGATGTGAGACAAACATATCCTTAATTTTAGAATTTATTCATTGAAGTTATTCAAAGCCATATACTATGATATTATTGAGGTTACAAATAACAGGCTAGGGAGATAGAGAGAGAGAGACAGAGAGACAGAGAGAGGAAAGGAGACAGGAAGAGAGAGAGGAGAGCAGAGAAGAAGAGAGAGGAGAGAGAGAGAGAAGGGGGGGGGGGGTAAGAAGGAGACATGAAACGAAAATCTAAGAGAAAAGAAGTTGAGAAAAATGGATATGATGAAACAGTGAAAAAACAGGAACAGAAAATTATAATGAGAGAGAGAGAGAGAGAGAGAGAGAGAGAGAGAGAGCAAGGAAGCACGAGAGAAAATTGGAAAAGGAGATGAGAAAGATGTGTATGGAGGAAGAGAGTAGAAATCCTAATTAAGACTCAAAGAGAGAGAGAGAGAGAGAGAGAGAGAGAGAGAGAGAGAGAACGTGCTCAAATCCCTACCCGTACCATTCCGGAAGACACTAACTGCCCCGCGA
>NC_061092.1:5340882-5388382 GCF_015104395.2 Macrobrachium nipponense | reverse complement strand
CCTTCTAAAAAAAATAAAAAAAAAAAAGAAAAAACCCGTTTTATTTTGACAAAAAGGCGCAAATCCAAAAATAAATTCGCCAGTCAGGGAGGAAAGATTGCTGCTTCTGGTTTTGTGCCAAAATTTTGTGAATGAAAAGCCGAGAATAAGGGAGAAAGCACGAGAAATGGACGCAGTTTTTCTGATAAAGTTAACGGTGACTGGTGAAAGCTTAGTTTTGTAGATATATATGTGTGTATACATAAAATATATATATGTGTGCATACATAAATAATATATATATATGTATATATACATATAATATACACGCATTTGTATATATATATATATATATATATATATAACATATATATTATGGGTAATTATAGGTATATATATAATATATATATTATATAAATTTATAGATATATATATTATATAATATATTGGGTATATAAGATATAATATATATATATATATATATATTATATACAAGATATATATATATATAAATATATATATATATTATATTATATTAGATTGTATATATATATTTATATATATACAGGATTATATATAAATATATATATTAATATATATATATAATATATATATATATATATGACTATATACCATATATTAATACATATATAATATCTATATATATATATATATATATATATATACAGAATATTATTATATATATATATATATTTATATATATATATATACATTTTAATACATTAATAATATAAATAAATATATAGAAATATTATAAAATATATATATGTAATAGTGATATACTATTAATATATAATATATAGATAAATTATATTATAATAAATATACACACACACAGACAAACAGCCAGGCAGTAAGTAAGAGACAGACAGACAGACCAGACAGACATAGAGACAAAGAGACAGCGAAAGTGAATGCGACCACTAATGTCATTCATGTCATTCAGAAACCCGCAGCCTTCATTAGTGTCATCATGTCAGTTACGTCCCACACCTCAGTCACTTCAGCCGCGGACCTTGAGAATCGTTGGTCCGTCATCGTTCAAATTTCATCGTCTTAGATCAGTCCCTTTTTCCAGACGAATGTGACGAATAGGGATTGAGTAGAGGAGGAAAAAAGGCGTAAAAATATATTAAAATAAATATGAATTAAAACTTGCTTAAAACAAATATGAATTAAAACTTGCCTAGAATAAATATGAATTAAAACTTGCTTAGGATAAATATGACTTAAAACTTGCTTAAAATAGATATGAATTAAAACTTCCTTAGATTAAATATGATTAAACTGATTAAAAATAATAGAATTATAAATTGAGTAAAATTAAATATGAGTTAAAAACTTGCATAGAATAAATATGAATTAAAACTTGCTTAATAAAATATGAATGAAAACTTGATTAAAATTGATATGAATTATAAATTGATTAAAATAAATAAAATGAAATTAAAACTTGTTAGAATAAGTAAATTGAATTTAAAACTTGCCTTAAAATGAATATGGAATTTTAAAACTTGCTTAAAATGAATATGATTCATAATTGATTAAAATAATATGGATTAAACTGCTTAGAAATATGAATTACTTAATTAAAATAAATATAATTAAACTTAATTTAAAATAAATATGAATTTTAAAACCTTGACTTAATTTTAATAATAAAATGAATTATAAATTGATATTAAGTAAATATGAATTTAAAACTTGCTAAATTAAATAATGAATTAAAACTTGATTAAAATTAAATATGAATTATAACTTGATTAGAATAAATATGAATTAAAACTTGCTTAGAATAATATGAATTAAAAACTTGCTTAGGATAAAACAAATAGACTTAAAACTTGCCTTAATAAAATGAAATGAAAACTTGATTAAAATTGATATGAATTATAAATTGATTAAAATAAATATGAATTAAAACTTGCTTAAAATTAATATGAATTAAAACTTGCTTAAAATGAATATGAATTAAAACTTGATTAAAGTAAATATGAATTATAATTGATTAAAATAAATATGGATTAAAACTTGCTTAGAATAAATATGAATTAAAACTTGCTCACAATAAATATGAATAAAACTTGCTTAAAATAAATATGAATTAAAAATTTACTAAAATAAATATGAATTAAGAGCACCCGACAATCAACTTACCTTCAAAACTGAGGTCATCAGATGACATCAAGGATGACAAACAAAAGAAGCAGAATGGAATTAATCAGTTCAGAAAGACAAACAAAAATTACGTCTGTTGTAATTTCCGAAGCAGAAAACAAACCATTTTCATCCTCACATACACTTGCACAAACGTGTGTATGTGTGTGTTTGTACCTTTCAGGGTGACAAGCAGAATATGATTAATAACTTCATAATTGAAAGAGGAGAGTAACTTTGGTAAATCCTCCGCTACAGAAAACAAACCTTTTCACTATCACATACACTTCCACAAACGAATGTGCGTTTGTACCTCGCAACGTCACAAGCAGAACATGATTAATAACTTTATGATGGAAACGGGAAAATACAGTTGCACAAACGTATGAGTGTGTGAATTTGTACCATCCACTACTACAGGATCCTCACATACTACACTTCCGCAAACGTATATGTGTGTGTGTATGTGTGTTTGTACCATCCATGTGAAGAACCTCAGATACGCAGCACAAACATGACGTAAATCAAATCACCTTCAGAATCCGAAGCGACTTGTCAGTTTCACCTGTCAGTTTCACACAGCGATAAATCGCTGGGCCTGACGACCCCCCTCTGACCCCTGACCTTTTTATTTTTTAACTTCAAGGTCAGTTTAAACGGCCCGCCCACTTTTTTTGGCTTTAAACATCTCTATACGATCAGCCTGGTTTGGGTAAGTCATAGATCTGTCATCGTCTGAAATGGTAAAAATCTCTCTCTCTCTCTCTCTCTTCTCTCTCTCTCTCTCTCTCTCTCTATATATATATATATATATATATATATATATAAATAATATATTAGATATAATTTATTTTAATATATTATATTTAACTATACATTAATTACATAATATAAAATTATATATATATATATAATTTTATATTTTTAATAAATTATATATATATATAATATATATTATAGAGCTATGGCCTATTCTTTTGACCCTAAAACAATGAGTTACGTACCTGGCTGTCAATCGACTGCTATGGGTCGTTGCTGGAGAGAGAGAGAGAGATAAAGAGAGAGAGAACCGCCTCAGTGTCGAATCATTCATCAGTTATATCATCAGATGCGTCTGTCTGCATGTCCGTCTGTCTATGTTTGTCGACACCAGATATCATGAGCAATAAATCTTCCGACCCTTCTGCTCTTGAATAACTCAGTCAACATCTCCTTCTTTTTTTTTTTTTTTTTTTTCTTTTTTTTTTTTTTTTTTTCCTTCTCTCTCTCGTTATCTCTCTTGAAAGCTGAAACTGAAATATCATCTCTCTCTCTCTCTCTCTCCTCTCTCTCTCTCTCTCTCTCTCTTTTAGTTTTATTCCGAACAATTTATCTCTTAAATTTCTAACGATAAAATCCCTTCACTTTTCTGACCTCGTTCCGTGTTTACTGTGTCCTGGTCATATGAGGTCAAGGACGTCGTCAATTGTTCTCACAATACTTTTTGGGGAAAACGAACCATGATTCGTAGACCAAATTCCTGTTTGTACTGTATTCATCCATGATATAAATGTATTAAGAATATATTTTTTGTGGATATATACATATATAAGTATATATGATATAAATAACCATTTATGCATATATATATATATAACTGTTATGTGCACATTATATTATATAATGTATATATTATATATATTATATATATATATATATATATATATATATATATATGTATATTATATATGTATATATATGTACATATTATATATATTGTATGTATGTATGTATGTTATGTATGTATGTTATGTATGTATAACTGAATCACGAAAGTCTGGAACGTGATAAATCCATAAATAAAGGTATAAGCCACGAAGGAAAAATAAACAACAGAGTTTCTGCAAGATCTTTCGACTCAACGTCCTTTACTCAGCTGAGTAAAGGACGTAGAGTCGAAAGATCTTGCAGAAACTCGTTTTTTATTTTTCCTTCGTTGGTTGTTTATATACTTTATATATATATATATATATATATATATATATATATATATATATATATATATATATATATATATATATATATATATTCTTTCAGATAAATACATACAATTAAAAAACAAAGGATAAAGATCTATCTTGAAAAACAGAAGAAAAAAATATTAAATGACCCTTGAAGTTACAATAGCGAAAAACAGGTCTGTTAGTTTAATAAAAAATAAATGCGTCTTACCAAATAAGTGCGATTTAAGATGTGCGTAAACTGACGATGGTGTTAAATTCCGAGTTTGGAAGAAGGTTCAGAATATGAAGGTAAAATGCGTATAAAGCGAAGTATAGTCTATGAAGGTAAAATGCGTAGGGAAGCGTCATAAACGTTTGATCATAATGAATTATTGAGAGAGGAGAAGAGGAAGAAGAGAAGGAGAGAGAGAGAGAGAGTAACGAAAGAGAGCGAAAAAAGAGAAAGAGAAGAGAGAGAAAGCGAGAGAGATGAAGAAAGAGAGAGAGATAAAGACCAAGAAAGTGAGAGCGAGAGAGAGAGAGAGAAAGAAAGAGAGATAGATATAGAAAGAGAGAGAAAGAGAGATAGATATAGAATGAGAGAGAGAGATAGAAAGAGAGAGAGAGAACAAGACAGAAAAGCGAGAGAGACGAAGAGAGAGAGAGAGAGAGATAAAAACTCGACCACACACATGCGTGTCAATGTTTCCCATTTTTGGAAATAAATAAAATCCCATTACACAGTAAAACAGAGATTTGACAGATCACGTAAAATATCAGAGCGAAACGCAGTTCGCGAGCATGAAATGTGTTATTTTTTTTTTCTATATAAAAAAAAAAAACACTTGCTTTTTATATACAGAAAAAAAAAAACTTTTGATTGACAGCGAAACGAATCTTGTTGAACAGAGCCAGCACGAGTTTCCCTCGGTATTGACGCATACAAAATTTCGACCACCCCACCCCCGCCCCTCCCCCCCACCAAACAACACCCCCCCCCCCCCCCCCCCCCCCTTCCCCCCCCCCCCCCCCCCTCCCCCTCAAAAAAAACAAAAAAAAAAAAAAAAAACCCATCAGGGGTTCCCGTGCATCCAATATGCACATCGTCTGTTATATCCGATGCTGATTTTTTTGTTTTTTTTATTTTTTTTTTTTTTTTTTTTGGAACGCTGTCAAATAAAATGTAGATGGGTTAATATATATATATATATATATATATATAATATATATATATATATATATATATATATATATATAGTATATTTATATATATAGTATGTGTGTATGTATGTTTGCATGTGCCATGCGTATGTAGGTGCATTAATAAATAGAAAAAATAAACATACTAAGTCTTTTCCCCAACGTGCTCCTTTGAAGACGATATGGCTTAGGTTATATCTCGTACAAAATACAGCGCGTGTCTTTCACATTCCAACAGTTAGTAAACATGTAGACGCCTACACGTACACACACACATACGAATAAACTTCAGTCGTCTGAGTATATACACATCCACACTCTCTTATACCAGAGGGCAAGGCAGCACCACTGTTAATAATTCCCCACTCTTTTCCTCAGCATTCATAATTCACGTTAAAAATGGCGAGAATCTCTTGTGTCTTTTCACGGTCTTGAATAAGAAGGAGAAAAAAAAAATATCATGACGGGAAGGGGTGGAAGACGAGATTAAACTGCCACCCGAGACGATTAGACAAGGAAGGCTAAGGTACGATAATGATGATTATTCTCGGAAGTGTTGTTTTCCATTCCATAGCTCGATTCCGTAGAGGAAATAGGATGAGCTGATGATATGGAATTTCTATACACGAGAGAGAGACAACACACACACACACACACACACACACAGAGAGAGAGAGGTGAACCAGTTTCTAGCCTCTTCGCTATGTATACGCATGGTGATGCGTAAACGAAATTATCTTACGTGAATTCGATCGTTTCCGGCTCATGCACTTGTTCTTTTTTTTTTTTTTTCTATAATGTTCTTGCGTGCTTGTTCGTTTTGCTTCTTGTCTCTTCGCGTATGTGCGTAGTTTATGAGTGTGTGCGTGTGTGTTTGTGAGCTCGCGCGCTTGTTTGACGAGAGAGAGAGAGAGAGAGAGCAAACACATTGTTCTCTCCACCACATGATAAACATACCAGTGCGTAAACTATTACGTTTTGCATGCACTGCGTGGAACTGCGCATGCGTTTGCGCATGCGTATTATACGCGCGAAGGAGACTGTCTTTTACATGTTCGTGTGTGTGTGTGTTAGCGAACAGCGAGCGAGAAAGGGAGATAGATGAGAGCATAGATGACTTCAGCAACTCTAGCTATAGTACTATGCATAGCAAAGGAGCAAAGAATATAGTGCGCCGCTGGGGCGAGGGTGAGAGAGGGGTCCTGGTAGAATCGATCTCCTGGTTAGGGAATGTGTCGTCAGCATGGACTCTTTCCCCCCTGGCTGGTTGTTGCTAGGTGGTTCCAGAGACGCCAACAGTATATTAATAAAAAAAGAGAACGTACACACACACACACACGCATACTACACAAGCGTATCAGCGTGTATTTGACCTTCAGATATCAGAGGGTCAGAAGGAAATCAGTAGGCCTAGAAGATTCCAGCATAAGGAACTACTCAGTTAGCATGGATCTGAACTTCGGATATCAGAAGTTCAAGAGGACTTCGGTGAAAGGAAGGAGCTGGTTAGCACGACAGTAAACTTCAGATATCAGAACTTCAGAAGACATCCAGTAGACCTAGAGGACTTCGGTAGATGATTTTTGTTAACATAGATAAGACCTTCAGATGTCAGAAACTTCAGAGACTCAGTTACCTGAGGAACTTCGTAGTATGATTTTTGTTAGCATAGATATGAACTTCAGATGTCAGAACTTCAGGAGACATCCAGTAGACCTAGAGGACTTCAGTAGATGATTTTTGTTAGCATAGATATGAACTTCAGATGTCAGAACAGGAGAACTTCAGTACCTAAGACACTGCCAGATGATTTTGTTACATAGATAGGACTTCAGATGTCAGACTTCAGAAGACATCCGTAGACCTGAGACATTCGTAGATGATTTTTGTTAAACTTAGCTAGAACTTCAATGTCAGAAACTTCAGGAGACATCCAGTGACCTGAGACTTCAGTAGATGATTTTCTACATAGATATGAATTCATCAGAAACTCAGGAGCATCAGTAGACTAGAGGTTCAGTAGGATAGTTTGTGAATCTCATTTGATCTAGAACTTCAAATATCATATTTCAGTAAGACTCCAAAACGTTACATACGTGAAAAAACAGTACTATAGTATACTATAGAACTATAGAGTTTTATAGTTTTAATCCGCTTAAATACCCTGTAGTCCACAGGCACTATAGATACAGTCAACGCTGAATTAACTAACTGTAAGATAACTAATAATGTAGCCTATATTTCTTAGAATACAGTAACGTAACTAAGTTATCCCTTAAGAATGTACCAGTATATTAATTAATCAAGACAAAATAGAATGAGATAGAACATTAAAAAGGTATAAATGGAGCATGTATATTGGATTTCTTAAAAAGGTTTATAAAAAGCAGAATAAAGAGGGAAGGAGATTACTTGGGGCAGACCCAACTGTCTTTGATTTACCATGACGGAATGAAAAGAAAAATATTTGAAAATAAAATCGTACCTTTTTTATGATTTTTATTATATTATTTTTTCATTTTATTTATTTATTTATTTACACGATGAAATTAAAACACATTTAAAATTTCTCATATTAATTTACAACATGAAACTAAAATAGAATGATTAAAAATGATTGTATTTGAAAAAATTTTTTTTAGACCAGATTGTTTTTATCTCTAACGACTTCGTCGTCGTCGCCGGCAGCCGCTTCCTGCCGGAACTGATAAGAGAGCTTTTGATGTTCCTTCCCTTCCGTCCACCCCCTCCCCCCCCACCAAACCACCTCACTCCCACGCCCCGGCATCATCCCCCCCGGACGGAGGGGTCCTGACAGGAAGTGCAAATAATTGATAGTTCTTATCGCCAGGGGGAATATTATTAGTGTTTTTAGCCTTGTGTGTGTAGTAGGCGAGTTGATGCAGTACTAGAGAGTTATGAGAGATTTATATATGGGTATGTGTATGTGTCTATACATACATACATACATATATATATATATATATATATAGATATATATTATATATATATATATATATGTGTGTGTGTGTGTGTGTGTACACGTTAGCGTACGTATATATGATTTTCTTATGTATATACCACATGTTTTATATGGAGATGTACATATTACTTATATAGATAAATATATATACTATATATATATATATATATTACTATATATATATATTATTTAATACATCTTATAAACTTGAAAAGGATTTTCTTTTTATTCATTATTATTATTTAAATGCCCGGTTACTATTGTCTCAGAAGCTAAGACGTAGGGCTGAAATAAATAAAAAAAAAAAGAAAACAAAAAATAAAAAAAAAATAAATAATAGGCAGCCAGGCGGACAGACATAGAGGAACAGAAACAGACAGAAACAGACAGGAGGGAAAAGTAAAAATAGAAGGCAAATACAGTTGCAAGATCCAACAATCATTCCCCCACCCCCTCTACACAGCGCCCCCACTGTTGTTGCAAGATCTAATTACCACATCCGACTCCCCCACCCCCCACCCCCACAAGTACAAAAGTACCCGGGTTACCTCTGATCGTAGGCTTTTTTTTTTTTTTTTTTTTTTTTTTTTTTTTTTTTTTTTTTTAGGGTTTTTTTTTTTTTTTTTTTTTTTTTTTTTTTTTTTTTTTTTTTTTTTTTTTTTTTTTTTTTTTTAGGGTACATGGAAATACGGAAAATTGGAGCATATTTTGCGCGAAACTGTGACAAGTTCGCTGGCGTATTGTACAATAAAGGGAAAAATATTGGGTGCTCTGCCCTTTACAAGTAAGTTTCATAGCACAAACAAAACACTGTGCACAAACGCGCCCGTACAATTGGTTGCGGGGCGGGGGGGGGGGTGGGGGGGGGGGGGGGGGGGGGGGGGGGGGGGGGGGGGGTGGGGGGGGGGGGGGGGGGGGGGGGGGGGGGGATGGGGGGGGATGAGATTTTGGAGTTTTTATTTCATCCAGTGAAACCGTCTTAGTGTCATGGCATTTCCAATATAGGGAATTTTCATTACTTTAGGATTTATCAAATTTTTATTGAGAAAAAAAATCGTGCTTTTAAATTTTTCAATAATTAAAAGTTTTGAAATGAATAACATACAGGATTATTATGAATTCTTTTACTCGTATTTATGTTATTTAAGTCTATTATCCGTGTACGTTAGAAAATAATAATAAATGACAATAATAATAGTAATGATAATAATATTTTATTATTCATTTTTTATTTTTTTTTTATCACAATTCGACTTGGTGTATTTATAGTGTGGGGTTCCGGGTTGCATCCTACTTCTCCTCCTCATTATTATTATTATTATTATTATTATTATTATTATTATTATTATTATTATTATTATTATTATATTATTATTATTATTATTATTATTCTGTTGAATAAAATGGCTGAATTCAGCTGAATTATGCCACTTTATTCAGCAGAATTTGTTTAAAAGAGGTTCTTCTTCCAAAATATTATTATTATTATTATTATTATTATTATATTATTATTATTATTATTATTATTATTATCTCCAAGGATCATAGCTTCAAAAGGTCCTGCTGCGGTTGCATATGATAGTATCAAGGTCTGTATTTAGGAAATTGCTGGCCATATCACCACAGTATAATTAGCTGCTCACCGGAGTGGTCTGCAGCCCCAAAGACTTGGCCTACAATTAAGAAAAAAAACTACATTAATTACCTACACTTGATGCTCTTACTACTTTGGTTGCTTACAATGGTTACTTGGAGTTGTTAATGGTGGTTGGTGCCTGCAGTGGTTACCTATAGTTGTTCTTTCTTCTTGCTTTCCAATCGTAATAATGATCTTTTTATAAATATTCACATGAATAAAGACAATTTTTTGTTTTTTCTTAAGCGAACGAAATGATTTTGTTTTTTAGTGAGGAGTTGAGTAATTGAACGCGTTATGCATACATACATACATACATACATACAGGCACACACACATATATATAATAATACATAAAAACAAGTTTTTTCATAAATATCTTATGCCTGTAGCTCTCATTTATGTGACGATTTATTTTCCTTTTTATAACTTCTGATTATACCTGAGAACACCCAAAGACAGAACGTTACAATAATAATAATAATAATAATAATAATAATAATAATAATAATAATAATAATAATAATAGTAATGAGAAATTCCCATATCGACTTGAAGAATAAAATTTGATTTGATACGGTCTCTGACGCCAGTTTCTCTCTCTCTCTCTCTCTCTCTCTCATCTCTCTCTCTCCTCTCTCTCTCTCATCCACTTTAAACTATCGATTCGGCTTTTGAACTGCCTAGTGCCATTGCATCAACACCAATTATTGAAAATCAATCGTGCATTCCTTTGCAACGCCCTGTCTTCAATCATTGTCTGATGCATTCTGATCCCATAGGACATTTCTTAAGATTCTTTTTTCCTATGGGATCTGATTCTTTACGAAATTTATGAAAATTGTTTTTTATTTCGATCGTTTTTTTTCCATCCTGAAGACTTTTTGTTGTACTTATTCTGGAGACCTATGACATTCGTTTGATTTATCTTTTATATATAATTATATATATATATATATATATATATATATATATATATATATATATATACTTGAATATATATACATATATACATATACATATATATATACTTATTTTGATATCTCCTGAAGTTTGAAGACTTATGATTATTCTTACATATTTTGAATACTTCATTCTTATTCTTATTATGCAGGATGTGTGCATATATAGTATGTATGTACTATATATATAATATATATATAATATATATTATATATATATATATATCTATATATATATATATATATATATATATATATATATATATATATATATATATAATTGTCATCTAGCTCTCCTCTTGAGCTTTCCATCGTGGCTTAGTTTTGCCTTATCTTTCTTCTTCTTCTTCTAGGGTGAATTACCAGCTGACCACCATCTCTCTCTTTCTCCTCCTCTCCTCTTCCTCTCCTCTCCTCTCCTCCTCCTCCTCTTCCTCCACCTCTTCCTCTCCTCTTCCTCTTCTTCTCCTCCTCTTCCTCCTCCTCCTCCTCTCCTTCTCCTCCTCCTCCTCCTTCCTCCTCCTTCCTCCTCCTCCTCCTCCTCCTCCTCTCTCCTCCTTCCTTCCTTCCTCCTTCTCTTCCTCCCTCTTCTTCTCCTCTTCCTCCTCCCCTTCTTCTCCTCCCTTCTCTTCCTCCTCCTCCTCCTCTTCTTCCTCTTCTTCTCCTCCTCCTCCTCCTTCCTCCTCCTTCCTCCTCTTCTCTCCTCCTCCTCCTCCTCCTCCTCCTCCTTCCTCCTCTCCTCTCCTCTTCTTCTCTTCCTCCTCCTCCTCCTACCTTCTCCTCCTCCTCCTCACCTCCCCTCCTTCTCCTCCTCTTCCTCTTCCTCCTCTCCACTTCTTCCTTCCTCCTCCTCCTCCTCTTCCTCCTCTTCCTTCTCCTCCTCTTCTTCCTCCTCCTCCTCCTCTTCTCCTCCTCTTCCTCCTCTTCTTCTTCCTCCTTCCTCCTCCTCTTCTTCTTTCCTCCTCTTCCTCCGCCTCTTCCTCTCCTCCTCCTCTGTTCTCCTCCTTCCTCCTCCTTTACCTCTCCTTCCTCCTCCTCCTCCTTCCTTCCTCCACCTCTCCTTCCTCTCCCCTCTCCTCTTTCTTCTTCTCCTCTTTCCCGTCCATCCTCTTCTTTTTCCTTCCTCCTCCTCCTCCTCCTCCTTCCTCTTCTCGGCCTCCGCCTCCTTCCTCCTTCTCCTCCTCCTCTTCTTCCTCCTCCTTCCTCCTCTTCCTCCTCCTCCTTCTCCCCTATCTTCTCCTCCTCCTCCTCCTCTCCTCCTCTTTCCTCCTCCTCTTCTCCTCCTCCTTCTTTCTCCCTTCTCGTCCTCCTCCTTCCTTTTTCCTCACCTCCTCCTCCTCTCTCCTCCTCCGCCGCTCTTCCTCCTCCTCCTCCTCCTTCCTCCTCCTTCCTCTCCTCCTCCTCCTCTCCTCCTTCCTCTTCTCCTCTCCTCCTCCTACTTCTCCTCCTCCTCCATCCGTTCTTCCTCCTCTCTCCTCCTCCTCCTCTTTCTTCTCCTCACTCTTCCATCCCTCTTCCTCCTCCTCCTTTCCTCCTCCCTTCTTCCTCCATTCTCCTCCTCTTCTTCCTCCTCCTCCTCCTCCTCCTTCGCCTCCTCCTCCTCCTCCTCCCGCCTCTCCTCCACTCTTTCTTTTCTCCACCCTCTCTTCCTCCTCCTCCTTCTTCCTTCTCCTTCCTCTTCCTTCCTCTCCTCTCCTCCTCCTCCTCCTACCTCCTTCCTCCTCCTCCTTCTTCTTCCTTTCCTCCTCTCCTCCTTCCTTCCCTCCTCCTTCCTTCCTCCTCTTCTTCCTTCCTCCTCCTCCCCTCCTCCCTTCTTTTTCCTCCTCCTCCTCTTCTTTTTCCTCCTCCTCCCTCCTCCTTTCTTTCCCTGCTTCTTCCTTCCTCCTCCTCCTCCTCCTCCTCCTTCCTCCTCCTCTTCCTTCCTCCTCCTTCTTTCTTCCTTCCTCCTCCTCCTCCTCCTCCTCTTCCTCCTCCTCCTCCACTTTCATCACAACACGTCCAGTCCTTCGCCACCACAACGTTTCTTGCATTCGGATAAGCTTTTTTTTTTCCTAACGTGATGAAACGTCTCTTAGCCCTATACCCTCCATCCCCTCCCCGTCCCCCCCCCCCCACCCCTCCCCCCCCCCCCCCCAAGGATGCATCGTCACGTCCGTTTCCTTGCACGAGGCGCTGACTTCGACCAGCAATTTTGAGTCGCCAGGGCCGCAATGCCGCGTTTCTTGTTTTGAAAAAAAAGGAAAAAAATTGTAAGTTGTGGACGAACAGACGAGGGTACGGGGGGGAGGGGGGGGGGGGTAGGGGGGGGGGAGAGGGGAGGATGGGTAGGGGGATGGGGGTGTGTGAAGAAGGACGTTTGGTCGATGGACATTGGAAACTGGAGACACTTTTTTTTTTTTTTTTTTTTTTTTTTTTTTTTTTTTTTGAGGGTGCGTTCGTGCGTTCGGATTTTATTTAGATTTATATCGTTTGTCTGTGTGAATGTCTGTAAGCATAGGATTATAAGTATATATACATATATGTATATATACATATATATATATATATATATATATATATATATATAATATATATATATATATATATCATTTACACATGCTGATTTATAGGTAATGCACACACGCGAATCCACACACAGATCTTTCCATTATGAATACACACACACCACACACACACACACACACATATATATATATATATATATATATATATATATATATATATATATATATATTATGTAAGGTAAATTGAAACATCGTCCCCAATAAAAAAAAATCTTAGGAAAATCATAGAAGGAATCAAGGACATAGAAAACAGACCAGAACCTTCAAATCCGGAAAAAAAAAAATGTATGAATATTAATCAAAGAATCATTAAACCATTCAGGTCAAATTCATGAGTAAAAAAAAAAAAAAAACTTATGACCTCAGCTAATGGACGGCTCGTAAATCTCTGCAGCAAAACCGCACGAGATAAACAAGTCAACATGTCAACAACAACAACAACAACAAGCAACGCCGAGAACAACAACAGCAAAAACAGGGTAATTATGGAGGTGAAAGTTTGGCGTCGCAAAACCTCGGGGCCTTCCGACGAGTTTTTAAAAAGAGGTAATTTTTTTATTATTATTAATTACGGCTTCTGTTGGACATTTGGCTTTCTTGGAATACTGTTAGGTATTTAGTCTTTTTTTTTTCTTTTTTATTCAATTAGTGTTTTCCAGCTCATTCGAAATGCATCTTTTTTAAAAAATTTAATTGGGATCATGTCAACATCGAATCCACTGTTTTTCAAGACAATATTAGACCAATCTGATTCATACATACACACACACACACACACACACACACACACACACACATATATATATATATATATATATACATTTATATAATATATATACATACATATATACAAATCAAATTAGTATAATATTTCCTTGTAAAATAGTGGGTTCGCTAATCTTGACATGATCTACAATTGAATAGATTTCAAATTGTCAAATTCCTCTCGACGTATTGTTATAAATTCTTACATTCTTAAATTGTTAAATATTAAATTTTTGAACATTATCATTTGCTCTTTCCGATTCGGTTTAGGTTTTGATTTAAAAATTTAGACCTCAATCATTTCCATCTCTTTTGAATGCACCCTAATTTTTATACACTTATGTAATAACTGCTAAATTGTCATAGGTATTTTTTTTTAATTGACAACTTCTTTCAAACGTCTAACTTCTGATACCGTTCATTTTCAAATTTCTGTGAGAGTAGACCTTCAACCACCTTTTCAGACATCAGATTGTCTTTGAATACTTTTCAAGATATGCATGTGCTTTTAAATGCTTGTACAAGATTTTATTAGTACTTTAACTGCCATCCAAGAACTTTGCTATTGGTTCGTTCAGAAAATTGCACAATTGGTTTGAAATCTTTGATTTACTTTTACTAACCTTTATTGTCTCTGCTTAAAAGTGGACTGTGATTTCCTTTGGCCGGTTTCAAAATCTACATATAATTAAATTCATGTACTTTATTGATGGATTTGACAAATATCCTTCACTTATTTCAACGGCTTCTTTGAAAAACCAGGTTTCTGTTTGGAGTCGGTACTATTTTCACTTTCTCTGTTTAATCCATAAATGTTTCGTTTTTTTTATCTTTTATTTCCTTTCCCAGTTTCACTCATTTCATGCAGTTTCTGGCAAATCCTTCTTTCTCTCATCGAATCAAGGACTGAGTCGCTAGACTGAGGATTCATTTCGGCTTATTCTTAATTACTATTCCATATCAGGTATTATAGTAAATCAGAAATGAATCCTTCCTTGCCACCATATGTATGTATGTTTGTATGTATATATGTGCACACACACATACACACACACACACCATATTATTAAATATTTATATATATTATATATATATATATATGTATATATATATATATATATATATATATATATATATATATATATATGTGTGTGTGTGTGTGTGGGTGTGTGTGTGTGTGTGTGTGTGTGTACTGCAGCTGTCAGCGGAAGATCTTGAAATGGTAGGATGTCAACAACGCTGTCAAAGATTGTTATATGTGCCTTCGATGGTCAGTCTAGACACACACACACACACACACACATATATATATATATATATAGATATATATATATATATATATACATATACATATATATATATATATATATATATATATATATAATATATATATATGTGTGTGTGTGTGCTAGACTGACCATCGAACACACATATGTCAATCTCCGGACAGCGTTTGTTGACATCCTACCATTTCAAGATCTTCCGCTGACAGTGCTGTATACTGGGTGCTTGGAGGCGGGGGAGATGGGGGAGGAGAGGAAGGAGAGAGGATAATGGGGCGGGGAGAGGGTATTGGAGGTAGGTGGGGAAGGGGGAGGGGAGGGTTGGGGGAGGGGGGGGAGAAGGAGGAAACAGGAGAAGAGGAGATGGGGGAGGGGGTTGGAGACCATCGGTTCTCCTCCGACGACGGAGAACATCTCCAAGAGATCTTCACTCTCTGGCGAGTGCTTCCCCAAACCACTCCAGCAGTCGCTCACGGATGTCTCGCGCCCTTGGACAAGGTCGAGTGTGTTGGGGGGTGGGGGGGGGCCGGGTTCCTCCTCGACGATTTTTCGAGGGTGGTCCCGTAATGACTATTTGGATAAAGGAGGGAGTGACCCCAGTTCTCGTTGACCCTTTGTTGACCTCTTGGTAAATCTCTGGGCAAAGGGGCACTCCAGTCAAAAAATAAGGTTGGTTGAGTGGCTGGTTCACTTCGTTGTTTGTGGCCGACCTCAATTGTTTGAGGATATGGGCTCAGTAGAGATTGATTAGTTTAATTGATTGTTTACTGAATGAATAATTGATTATATTATTAGCAGTGTAGAATCTGATCGAGCTTAAATTTCATGAAGTTAGGAACGTTTACTGTCATTGAACTTGTGCTTGTATTACCAAAGGAGCTATTCTGAACGCTACACCTACTATAATAATAATAATAATAATAATAATAATAATAATAATAATAATAATAATAATAATAATAATAATAATAATACTTGACCAAATTTGCGCGGCTGGGATGGTGGGAGGTAAGGGGTTGGGGTAGTGTTATAGGGCCCTATGCGATTTCGTCACCCATTTTGTCAAGAAATTACCAAAATCGGGGAAGATGTAACCTTCTTGTGCTGTTAACTGCTATAATTTAGAACGTCTTCCCCAGAATAGTCGCTTCAGAACCACGTAATTGCTGTATAATTGCTGGAACCTACCTCTCTCTCTCTCTCTCTCTCTCTCTCTCTCTCTCTCTCTCTCCCCCTCGAGGTGCAGTGGCTATGTGCATAGTTACAAACCTACGGATAGGAACAGCATGGCGGCATCCTTTGTGGCTATTAAAGCCTTGTGGTTCGCAACTGAGGCGTAGAAAGAGATACAGACAGAGACACTGAAAGAGCAAAGGCACCAGTCCTCAAAACGAGAGGACCGCGACGAGGTAGTCTTTATCTTTCTGTCATATTTCATAATCCCGCGCCATAATCTTCATAAACTGACTTTGTCGAAATCCCAACGACTTCCTCCAAGATGAAGCAGATAGATCTTGGTTCCGCTCATAAATCCCATTTGGAGGTCTTATGAGTTCTATTCCCCTCGCAAACGAAAAATTAAACCCTTAGGATATATATATTTCCCAGTCATTTCAGCGTTGTACTACTATTACGCAAGATATCTCACTCCTACATGACTCTGTTTGGTTCTCGGTAGGCTAATGAGCACAGAGACGTAAGCTCAGAGAACATCTCATTACACTCAGACACATCTACAAATGAATCTGTCAAATGTCACCAATGGCTCACTTAGGTGCCGCCATAAAGAAAGCTTAAGTTTTGTCATGTTTATATCCCCTCTATAAAACTTCGTCACATTAGTCCTTTGAGGTTCCTCGTTGGACTAAAAATTGGTGTTCTTGATGGTAAGTCAAGTTACTTTTAGTGTTTCTGCATGAAACGTGTTCAGATACGCGAGAATGCTGCAGAAAACAGTTGTCGTTGCATCGGTTCGCATGAACGTAGCGTCAAGTTCCTTTTAGAGTGTCTGCATGAAACGTGTTCAGATACACGAGAATGCTGCAGAAAACAGTTGCCGTTGCATCGGTTCGCATGAACGTAGCTACGGCAAAAGTAACGCCTTTTTTTTTTTCCCTGAACGGGGTCGTTTCAAAAAGTATGACCTACATCAAGCAGCGCCAATGATCACCAAGGAGACACTTACATTGGGCAAGCTGACCCTCCATAAAAAAAGTACCTTCTGAATTTCATTACTCAGGTGATTGGTTGTTAGTTAAATTTTTAGCAGGCCTTATGCCAGCAAGCACCCTTTCCCATGTGGTAAGGAGTTAAAGGGAATAAGAGTTTCGTTCGTATCCTCGAGTTCGACCTAATCAAGGTAAATTCTCGTACCTCAGAATTTGATGCATTAAAATATCAAAGTTTCGTGGCAAGAATTGCTCAATAAAGTTATGACGTCTGTAGTTATAAAAGAAAATGGCCAGATCTTTAAAATGAAGCTTATAAACCTCACAAAAAAAAAAAAAAATCATAACTAAGCCGAAAGCAAATTCATGAAGACAGCACAGCAAGAAATAATCGATCTCCGAAGATCCAGCGAAGACAAGTAACGAGGGGTGGAGGGGGGTGGGGGGGGTGGGGGGGGTGGGGCCCGCCTCATCGTGGGTCTAGAGAGGGGGGTTTGGGGGGTGGGAGGAGCGACTGAGGAATCGTGAGACGTTTACCTCGCCATGAAAAACCGTGGCGTTTAAACTTAAAGGATGACAACGCCATTTAACTAATTGGACTTTAATTCTTCCATTTCTCTTTCGCACAAGGGGTCCGCCTCCTGTTGGCAGAAATGGCAGCCAGCCACAGAAGGACAAGAGAAAAGATTAATGGCAGTTGCCAAATAGCGCACCGCTCTGCCTTCACCCCAGTTTTTTGCCCTGAGTCTGGTACGCGTTTTTTTTTCTTTTGTCTTTTGTTCTAGTTGCATTGGGTATTTATTGTTTATTGCGGTCATAAATGGTCTATTTATGACTGGCCTGTGCGTTGAAAAAAAAATAGACAGATATATGACTATGCAAATATAAAATGTAAATACAGCGTGTTTCAACCGTATATGAATATTCATATGTAAAGTTGTAGTGTAATTCTCTCTCTCTCTCTCTCTCTCTCTCTCTCTCTCTCTCTCTGTTCAGTACCACTTTAGTTAAGCCACGGATTAGTCTAAGGAATCAGGGATTTGTCCATGTCCCCAAAATTAACAGAGTACGTCAGTAGGTTATAAAGCTAATGGCCAGTTTCCTAAAATGCTAAATTTTTTAATATTGCTATTGCTATTACTATAGCAGATTCCTGATTGGCTGTTGATAAGCCAATCGCAGGGCTGGAAACTCTCAGTCTCTCTCGAGAGTTCACACCGGTAGGATGTATGTTCCGTCTCTCCAGAGGGATACGTCTTCCAAAAGTATCCCTCAATAGAAGTGGAACATACATCCTGCTTATGTGGACTCTCGAGAGAGACTGAGAGTTTCCAGCCCTGTGATTGGCTTATCAACAGCCAATCAGGAGCGTCGTAAGGGACTGGCCTAGACATCAAATGCACGGTTGATGTGAATCTACTATAGTACTAGGAGTCACTACTACTAGTACTTGTAATGCTGTTGCTATTACAAGTACTAGTAGTAGTGACTGATATTATCGCTATAAACGAACACAGAACACAATAAATCAATAATAATTCTAAAGCTGGATCATTTTGGATTAATCAGGGACGGATTGAATCTCACACAACCAGATAATTCCTTAGGCTTAGCAGATCTGCTCAGACTGAAGGTTTAGGACGCTTTCGCTCAGCAGTTTTTGAGCAGTAATAAATAAGTAAATAAATAAATAAATAAATAAATAAAAATAAAAATAATAATATCTGTGGCATTCAAACTTACGCGCGCTCAGCTCCGCCAAAAATGCACCCCCCCCCCCCCCCCCCCAACCCAAGAAAAAAAACATCTAGACAAAATAACAATTTTACCTTATAAGGTAATTTTCTAATTTCATTTCCGTTTATATGATCAAAAATGCGTAAAACTAACTGGATGATGCTCTCTCTCTCTCTCTCTCGTCCTGTATAGTCAACATTTAAAAGCACACACACACACATACACACACACACACACACACACACATATATATATATATATATATATATATATATATATATATATATATATATATAATATCAAAGTTAAACACTGTATCTGTGTTCTAATATGTTGTAGGAAGCCCGCGGGCTCTTGGGGGCTTACCAAATACAATATATATATAATATATATATGTCAGATGAAAGAGGGCTATAATTAATATATATGCCATGCGATGATGCTGTGACTTTTTAGAATGCGCAGATTCAGACAGATCAGTCCGAAGCGTTGACCTGAGAAAGCTGATGAATCATTTCTGGGATGGTGTGATATGAAGATGTTTGTTTCAGTGGGTTCAACGTTTTGGTTCGAAGTTATGTGGTTCACGAGGGCCTTGTTCGAGTGCCCTTTGAAAAACTGCTGTGACCAGTTTTATTTAAGGGTTACCGAAGATGAGGAGTTCGTGTGTACGTGTGCACCTCTTCCGTTCATAATGGCATCTTTAGCCAAATCTATGGAAGACTTACGGAGAGGTCTGTGCGAGAAAGGCAGAGCCACGATGGCGCGTGCCAAAAAGTTTTGTGAACATAGTGTGTGATTTTCCAGGCTGCAATGGGTAAGTGTATCATACTTTAGCCAAAGGGATGGCTTGTTTAATATCTTGTAACGATGTTTAATCTTTTGACTTTGTCTTTACAATTGTGTGTGTGCTCACTAGTGTGTTCTCCTGTCATTTAAACAGGCGGTTCTAGTGAGGGGACCAAGAGTCCTAGGGGGCCGAGGGTCCTGTGTGGAGGGAACTATAATATTTTGGAGAAGAGATTTGGTGTGACTAATTACTGATTGAGACATTTAAATACTGGGGGGTTATCTGAGTGGTTTGTCTGTGAGACTTGAATTATTATCTTTCCATTGTTGATCCTGTAAGAATTTGAATTATTCAACTAATGCTTTACTTTAAATAAATGTTATATTTTTTTTAACTCCGTCTCTAATTTGATGACCTGATGGAATGAGAGAGAGAGAGAGAGAGAGAGAGAGAGAGAGAGAGAAGGCTATGCCAGTGAGAGATATTGAGTGTAACCAATTCGCCTTAACGCTCAGGTTTAACACATACCAAATGCTAAGTACCTTCGCTGGTAATAGGTATCACCGGATAGGTAACATATATATATATATATATATATATATATATATATATATATATGTTACATAAAAGAGGGATTTGTTAAGACAATATGTTTAGATACAGTTGTAATGTGAGATGCTGTGACTTTCTTAGAATGTAGAAGTCATCGATTTAGTTGCTCCAAGGTGACAACCTTGGAATGCTGACAATCTTTTGGGGGTGGTGTGATATCAAAGTTGCTGTCTTAGCAGATCAGTGCCTGTCTTGTCGCTATGGGCACTTCTTACAGAGGTGACTTGTGGAACTGGTTCTGGGCAGTTCCTGGGTGTGGACAATGTGTGTGAGTTTGTACGTGTGTGCGAGCTTTTCCCTACATAATGAGAATGTAGGATTACCATGGTGATAGATCCTTATAGGGCGGCAGAAGCCAAGATGGCTTCTGCAAAAGTATTTTTGAGAGAAGTGTTGTGAATATTTGTGTTGAATGGGTAAGCATATTTATTTTTGGCCAAAGATGTGGCTGGATTGTATTTGAATATTTATTTCAAAGATGTTCTATTTCATATGATCTTTTGATTTTAATCTTGTGCTTATCGAAGTGTTCTCCTGTCTTCTAACAGGCGATTCTGGAGAAAGGGGAACTGATCTGAGACAAGGGGAACAGACTTAATTAATATGGGAACTTAAATAATGTGTCATGGTGTTACTATGGACTGTTGTGACTTTTCCAGTTTCATGACTAAAATGATGTTGGTTATTTTGGGGAATATGGAATGGGCTATCTGACTTCAATCATTCATTTAATCTTTTTGTTAAGAACCTGGGTTTATTTAGCTAATGCTTTGTTCTTAAATAAATGTTATTTTTCGAAGTTCACGAGTCTGATTTGATTGCCTTAGGTAATGGGGGGGGGGGGGGGGGGGGGGGGGACGGGTGTGGGTTTGTGTTGTGGAGGAGAGAGAGAGAGAGAGAGAGAGAGAGAGAGAGAGAGATGGGTGTGGAGAGAGAGAGAGATGGGGGGTGTTGCCAGTTGCCTGCTGCTCTGGTTCATTGCTACCTTTTAAAATAGAAGAACCGAGATCTAGAATCTCATATAGTGGTGGCAGCGGTATTTGAATCATACTACGCCTTTTATGAGATTAATGGCAGCTTAAAGAGGCTGTTTTGAGAGATTGGTTGTGGAAATGGGCTAAGATTTCATATGCTAGGTGACAGGGGATAAGAATTTTTGATCCGTTGATCTGGTACTGGGAGGGAAAAATTCAATTAGCGTCAGCATGTTCATCTGTCATGAGACATTGCAAGGAATGGGTTACTCAGTTGGGCCTTGTGAGTGCACGTTTGCCAAAATGTTTACCGTTTGAGTATCGGGTCATTTTTACACATACAGGTATGTGTGTATTTGCGTTTTTATGCGCACGAGTCAGCGATATTATCTTCTCTTATTGACAACGGGAGTGTTACGTTATTTTTTTTTTTTTTGCCTTTGTGTATGAATCATTTTTGGAGTTAAAGAATCAGTTCAGATTACCGTTTTTTTTTCCATAGGAGCAGAACGTGATGAGTTTTTTTTTTTTCTTGGCACATGTTTAGAGGCGACGCATTCGTCTTCGTTTTAATACATATGTATGCATATGAAGGTTTTCATACATGCAACTCAGTTCTCGAGGTCCTAGGAGACAGCGCTCGCTCATGCATACGTCACTCAGCGTATTTTTTGAATAGCCAGGGTAGTGCCAACGGGAGGGTGAATTTCTTTTTTTTTTTCTTTGTGCCGGGGTAAGGGGGTGAGTTTGGCCTTGACAAGAAAAGTTCATTGCCATGCTCTTGATTCCTTGACGACATATTTCAATGCCACATCAGCTGATAGCCACTGAGAGATGATGTGATGTGCCCGTAGGGTTTCTTTTAGAATGATTTTTGTTCTTTCTTTTGAGTAAAGAGAAAATGGAAATGAATGTGGTGCAAGTTTTCCTTGCGCTTTGGAGAATGCCTTTACGTGATAGAGGACATGATTATAACTGGGGATAGAGATTATTTTAGACTGGGGATGTGTTTGGGATATGGAGGCTATTTTAAAATGGTGATGATTGGTGATGTGCCTGGTGTTGCTAAATGGTGATGATACCGGGGAGTGGTAATGGTGATGATACTGGGGAATGGCAATATTAAGTCCTTTACTGGTGATACTGGAGATATTTTATGGAGATATTTTATGGGGAGACATTTAAGTGGAATTATTACTGGAGATATTTACGGGGATTATACTGGAGTTTATGGTGATAATGATTTTGGTGAATGTGACAATGATTTGTGGGTGATGAATTTGGTGAAACTGATATTGGTGATATTGATACTAACATGGGTACTTGCAATGATACTAAGGGTGGTGATGTTTGTGAATATGGGAGGTACTAACCACAAATTTAGTTTTCCTTTTTTTTATGGGTTCAGTAGATAATTGCTTGAAGTCTACGTCAGTCACAGATGTTACAGGAGTCACTGGAACAGTCAACAGTGCCATTGGATTTTCTTTCCCCCTTTTGGACGTTAGCCATTGCTGACGTAAGTTTTTTTTATCATGGGCGAGTTTGAATTTATTTTTTTCTCCGAACAGTTTGTGTAGATTTTTATTAGTATCTCAGTTGACTTGGAATCATTATCCGGGAATGTGTTTATAATTTCAGCTGTTTGATGCTGCAGAGAGATTTAGGGGAGAATTTTTGCATTTTTTGAATGTATACATAATGGCACAACATTTTTTTTCTCTGGATATTTATGTTCCGGAAATTGTAGGCCTCTCACACAATTGTGTTTGTGGCAACTTTGCCAGAGATAGGAAACGATTAAGTTTCTAGTGGCCTGTGCCGAAGTGAATATGGGGAAGTCTTTGCTTAGACACTTTGGATTTGGAGTTTTATTGTAATGAGTTATGGCACACTGATGATTTTTTCTAGAATTTCCTGGGCAATTTTATTTGCCAAGTTTTTGCCCTTCTCAGCAGTTATGCTAAACAGAGTTTATAGTTTTTGACTGTAACTTTGAGCTCCTTAGAGATGCTTTTCGAGGTTATTTTACTAGAGATACAATTGGAGATACAATATTTTAGCCATTTGATATTTTATTTTGTTGGAGATAGTCCATAGTTTAGGCCTATGGTGGTAAGAGCTATGTTTAGTTCAATTATTTTTGCAGTTATTTTGGTGCAAATAGAAACCTTTGTGAGAGGAGATAAGTGGCGATATTTTTGAATGTATCAGCTAGATGCTTTGAGTGCATTTTTCAGGGACAGAGTTTCAATTTTTGATTACCTTGCTTAGAGTGTAATAATATTTTTTTATACTTGTTTTTATTCCATATGTGGTTATTGGTGAAATAGAGGGGAATATGGTGATGTGTGGATGCTAGTGAAATGGAGGGGAATATTTTTATCACCGGAGTGGTATTACTATTAATATGGTGATATATGGATGGCATTAATCTTTGCTGGTGATATGGGGTTTCACAAGACAAAAAAGGGGGGCATTGTGGTTCTTTTGGTGTGGTGGCTCTTAAGGGGTGAGTGACACTACTGCACTTTGGTTTTATGGAGATGTTGTATTTTTTATATTCACCAGTGGTTATTTTTGGCGGCATATAATTACTGAATTGCGGGTTTACTGTGGTTTATATCCCGAATAGGTGATAATTTGTTTTATATACTTGGGGCAGTATCATGGGGGAATTATGCTTTAAGGACAATTTTTTGACACCTTAGTGATATCCTGGAGATAATTTTGTGAAATGTACTTATGTGGTGTCAGTATAGAATTTTTGGGGCTTTTTGGAGAATAATGGTGTTAGTATAGAATTTTTGGAGAATAATGGGTGTCTGAAGTTGCAAGTTTGACTAGACAAATCTATAGTGCAGTTCGAGCACCTGAGGTGTTCACAGGTGGATTTTTGCTGATAATGCTGTGATGAGTCCGGTTGCTGACTTTTTTCCTTCAGGGTTGATTACTCGGAGTTTTGCACTATTCTGGGAGATGTTGATTTTGGCATTCCACGGAGATCTGTGTAAGGGGGTTGCTTTCCGGTCGTTTCTGGCTGATGACATATGTCGCGATAGCAAATTCCGTAACGATACATTTTGCATTTAGTGGGGAAAATGTTGGATTATGTATGCATTATATGTATTATGTGTACTGTAATGGTAAAAGTTCACTTATTATTATTGTTGTTATTATTTTTTTTCTTTCCCTACGAGATTTGTTGCTATTGGGGTTAAGCTTACATAGCATTTCTTTTTAGACAGGAGATATAATTTGTTGGGGTATGTGAATTAGATAGAAGGGTGTTTGACATTATATTTCATGGAGGTTAATTATATCAGCAGTAAAAGGGCTTTTGCTGTTAGACTGTAAGAGGGTTCTTACTTATTTTGTGGGTTACCGAAATATCAGAGCTTGAGAGAACATTTTTGGTGAAATTTTCGGCTGGTTTGAAACGTGTTTTTTTTTCGGGCTCATTTTCCTTTTTTTATATACTTGTGAGTAATGTGAGTTTAAATGTAATGACAGTAGTCCGTGGTGTTTTGTGAGTTCTGGTTGGTGTGTGCTAATGTATATATGGGGTTGGCAAGCTTTTTTTTTGTATTATTGGAGAATTAAGTTGGAGAATTTGATATTTTCTTTACGGGGTTATGATAGTGATTTATGATTTAGCGATCTTATGGAGTTCCCTCACGAGATGTGGTTAGAAATTAGTTCAGTGGTCATATTAGTGGCGATTAATTGGGAAATGTGCAGTTAGTGTTTCTTGGAATTTTTGAGGTCATTATTTGACAGAAGTATGTCTGAGGTTAATTTTTCTTTAATTGACCGATGACACGACTGACATACTGAAGCACCATAAACATCTTTCCCCTACGCCTTCAGCAAGACGTCCTTCAACTACTGCAGAGATGTATGTTGCTGATGTTGCTGACATGCGAGAGTTTCTACGAGTCTACGGAGTTCTACGGTGCTTTTGGACTACGGAAATCGTCAGTTGTCTTCCACGGGGAGACGTGTTGCCTTTCTACAGCATGTTTCACAAGTCTGTGTAGTTGCAGTTGCAGACACATTGGAGATTCGAAAGTTCAAGATGAGGAGAATTTTCTACATTCAACTGTTATTATAGCCCAGTTGCAGGCTATTCAAATTTATTTTATGTGATAGACATTGTACTGCCAAAGACGTGCAGTTATTTTTATTATGGTGTTTAATGAGCCAGCCAGTGTGTTTTTTTTATATGTATAAGCTGTTTTATGTGAGCTATGGCTAGGCAGGTGCTAGCATTTGTGGGTGGCCGAGCATGTTACATAAAAGAGAGATTTGTTAAGACAATATGTTTAGATACTGTTGTAATGTGAGATGCTGTGACTTTCTTAGAATGTAGAAGTCATCGATTTAGTTTCTCCTTGGAGACAGTGCTAGAGGTGACAACCTTGGGAATGCTGACATATCTTTTGGGGTGGTGTGATATCAAAGTTGCTGTCTTAGCAGATCAGTGCCTGTCTTGTCGCTATGGGCACTTCTTACAGAGGTGACTTGTGGAACTGGTTCTGGGCAGTTCCTGGGTGTGGACAATGTGTGTGAGTTTGTACATGAGTGCAAGCTTTTTCCTTACATAATGAGAATGTAGGATTACCATGGTGATAGATACTTACAGAGCGGCAGAAGCCAAGATGGCTTCTGCAAAAGTATTTTTGAGAGAAGTGTTGTGAATACTGTGTTGAATGGGTAAGCATATTTATTTTTGGCCAAAGATGTGGCTGGATTGTATTTGAATATTTATTTCAAAGATGTTCTATTTCATATTTCTATTCTATTTCATATTTCAAAGATATTCTATTTCATATGATCTTTTTGATGTGCTTATCGAAGTGTTCTCCTGCTCTTCTAAACAGGCGATTCTGGAGAAAGGGGAACTGATCTGAGACAAGGGGATCAGACTTAATTAATATGGGAACTTAAATAATGTGTCATGGTGTTACTATGGACTGTTGTGACTTTTCCAGTTTCATGACTAAAATGATGTTGGTTATTTTGGGGAATATGGAATGGGCTATCTGACTTCAATCATTCATTTAATCTTTTTGTTAAGAACCTGGGTTTATTTAGCTAATGCTTTGTTATTGTATATATGTTATTTTTCTAAGTTCATGAGTCTGATTTGATTGCCTTAGGTAATGGAGGGGGGGGGGGGTGTGGTGTGTCGTGGAGAGAGAGAGAGAGATAGAGAGAGAGATGGAGGGGGGAGAGAGAGAGAGAGATGGGGGGTGTTGCAGTTGCCTTGCTGCCCTGGTTCATTGTACCTTTAAAATAGAAGAACCGAGATCTAGAATCTCGGATATATATATATATATATATATATATATATAATATATATATATATATATATATATATATATATATATATGTATGTATGATATATATATATATATATATATATATATATATATATATATATATATATGTGTGTGTGTGTGTGTGTGTGTGTGTGTGTGTGTGTGTGTGTGTGTGTAATGTGCATCGAAATGCACAAAAGTTAGTAATAAAACACTGCTGCCGTGTCCACTGAACAACGCAGATGCATTCAACGTAAAGCTGAGAGCAAAATCATGCTGGAAACGACGAGCCACCCTATGGCTTGAAGCGTCTGAATCCTTTTCCAGATCCACTTCTCGGATCTCTAATCTCTCTACTGTTATCTCGACTCTTTTTCCATTTACTCATTCTATCCCTCATTTTTCCCCCTTGGGAAGTATGTAAATTGAGAGAGAGAGAGAGAGAGAGCGAGAGGAGAGAGAGAGAAGAATCACTATGGAAACATGACGCCAAATTACATAAAACCTTTACAATGGATTGTTTTGCTTGCCTAGGGCTCGAATTACGCGTAATTATTTGTAATTACGTTAATAAATCTAGGTAATGCTATTGCCGTGCGCGTACTTCACTTTGACTTGAATTTAATGGAACCATTTGTCAATGATTTGACAACTGAATGATGCAATATATAGGAGGAGATTTTAACCTTATCTTTCTTTAACAGTTATGTCAGTACATACAAGACCATAGGTAAGTACTTGACTTTAACTGTTGCATGCTTAGTCCTCTAACAATAAGCTATAATAATATATATATATATATAAAATATATATACTATATATATATATATATATATATATATATATACATATATATATATATATATATATATATATATATATATATATATATGTGTGTGTGTGTGTGTATATAATATAAATACACACACATATATATGTATATATATATGTATTCTATGAAAGCCAATGTCCATAACTTGAAAAAAGTACTGTACCTCTTATATAATATAGCTCCTTTAGAAGTAAGTTAAAGGAGAACTCACCTCAGATAATGGCAAAATAAGAAATGAGTTCCGGGTCAGAAAGAATATTTATATTTTTTTTATCAGCGGTATTATGATTTACCTGAAGGCATTGTGCCGAGGTACTTAATTAGGCTCTCGTAACAAAGGTAGGCCTTGATACAATACCCTTATTCACGCATACTTCCCCCGGGTGAAGTTGTTCATATTCTTGAGAGCAACTTCGAGACTCAAGAATGTGAAGTATAGTCTAATCTTCGGCTTTTCGTCGCGGTGGGTGTTCTGTTTCGGCGTGTGTTCTCTTGCACTTGACGGATGAGATAAATTCCTGTCTTCTAAGAATGTAATCGAATTATAGCATTTAGCTTCGGTAACCTGAAGCTCGAACCATCTAGGCTAAGGTAAGCACTTCAAGTCTTCAGTACTCAAACTCGAACCAGCTAGGCTAAGGTAAGCACTTCATGTCCTCAATACTTAAAACTAGACCAGGATGATAGAGACCAGTTCGAAGGTGCTAGGTTAGTCTAGAAACCAACCACATAGACTAGGTTAAGTAGGAATGGTCAAGTTCAAACTGGCTAGGCCAGGTTAAGTTGGCAAGACCAGTTTCAAACTGGTTATGCTAGGCTAGGCTGAGTCTTTTTAGGCCTAGACCAACTTCTTCCATGAATGGTTGAAACCAATCTGGCGTTCATGGTTGAGACCAGCTTCTGGCATTTATGGTGGAAGCCAGTCTGGCATTCGTGGTTAAAACCAACTTCTGGCAATTGTGGCTGGGACCATACCATAGCAGTTATGTTTGAGACCAGATTCTGGCATTCGTGGTTGGGCCCAAACCATAACCTTATGTTTGAGACCAACTTCTGGCATTGGTGGTTGTGACCAAGTCATGTCATTTATGTTTGAGACCAATTTCTGGTATTTGCGGTAGTGACCAAACCATGATTTTAATGGTTGAGACCAACATTTGACTGTTATACTAGGGGTATGTAAGAGTCTTGTACATTAGTAAACAGCTTTCCAGTTGTCTAGGTAATTTTCATATAAACAAACTGGAATGAGGGCGACCAACTTTCTGAAGAGGTTGACTAATGAACTGCTTACCAAAAAAATTCTTCATTTGCAAATATTACCCTTTATGAAATTAGACTGACAGACATACAAATATATTACCAAAGTTTATAAGATATCACTACACAGGAGAAAGCAACCCCATTTGCTTCCCGACTTACACCGCAAGCAAGGACACAGGGGAAAAATACAAGTGTATCAGTAAATCTTTGGTCTTGGAAAATACGGATCTCCGCCCATCTATCTCGGAGGATTCCGTGTCTATAAACTTGTAATAAGAATATCCCAAATGGATGGCCTTCAGTAAATTCCAGAAAGCTTCCAGGACTCGTAAATCTAAGCACGAGAATGGATTGCTGGTCGCTCTTCGAAGTTTGTGAATTATAGCCATAAAATTGCTGACCTATGGAAAAAAAAAAAGGAGTGTCACTTTGTTCTTTTTGGTGAACACCCAAACACACGCATATACTTAATATACATAATGATTCATGATTACAATACACAAGGTTTGGCCAATTAGTTTTATATATAATATATATATATATATATATATATATATATATATATATATATATATATATATATCAAATAGGTAATTGACCATCTCTTCGAAATCACAGAAACGTCATTTATGTTTAAATGAGGAAAGTAAAGATAGGAAAGAATTATAATCAGCAGAGATACAGATATAGGCGAGTTAGGTGTCCTAATTAAAATTATTGATATACAGGTATGATTTATCCATTACCTGAGAAAACTGAGCGTCAGTTTTCCTTAATATTTATAAAATTGGGAAAAGAAAGATTGTAAAACGAAAAGTATCCTAATTTCACTTATTTTCATCATAATTTATGCGTAGTTAGTCAGAGATCTTGTAAATTTAAATGCACAGTGACGAATAATGATAACATATCATGAACATATACAACTATTATGACATTCTAGATTTCTGATTATATAAAGAATCTCTCTCTCTCTCTCTCTCTCTCTCTCTCTCTCTCTCTCTCTCTCTCTCTTTCTAGTTGAGATTAGCTTGAAGTGGATGTTGCATACCCCTTTTCGACACATAACCTTACAAATACAACGAAAAGTGAATTAGAGCTATGTAAATAATTTTCCCTTTGTTGTTGATAAAAGAGCGTTTGGACCCTCCCCTCCGATAATTTAAGATTCATATTGCACTCTTCTTCATCATCATTCATTTATACATTTCATTTTGCTAATATTCACCTCCGCCAACGTAGAAGGACAGTTGTGCAATCTTACCCGTCTGTCTGTCTGTCTGTCTGTCTGTCTCTCTGCGAGGTTACTCGGGGAATTGTTGATGAATTTTTGTGACATTTTGACCAAGGAAGAGTTCGTTGGGAAGAGTTCGTTAATTTTTCGGATGTATCCGGATATGGTTGCACGTTTTAGGCGCTTTGTGAGTCATGCTCCCTTATCCGGAATATTTCCTTTCATTGCATGGAATTGCTAATTAACTTTTTTTTTTTTTTTTTTTTTCTTTTTTTTTTTTTTTTTTTTTTTTTTTTTTTTTTAGCCCAAACCCGAAACAAGTTGACCACTACATATTTACAAAGAAATTATCGAAGCAATTTAGGACTTGACAAACGACAACGATTTGACATTAGAGAGAGAGAGAGAGAGAGAGAGAGAGAGAGAGAGAGAGAGAGAGAGAGACTCACATTTGCAAGTATATTATCGAATCATTTTAAGACTTGACAAACGACAACGAAATTTACATTAGAGAGTGAGAGAGAGAGAGGTCAACCTCGACTTCAAGCATACTCGAGCAGCTCATAGTGAAGGATTCCACCTTCAACCCGAGGGAGGACGAGTGTTTGCCTGTGACTTCTTGAGATTTTAATGAGGATTCGGGACCAGAGAGAGAGAGAGAAGAGAGAGAGAGAGAGAGAGAGAGAGAGAGAGAGAGAGAGAGAATGTAGAAAAATTCCTTTCCAGGCAATAAAGAAGAAGAATGTGTTTGTAAAGGAAAGTGGTTTTACGTCCTTCTAGTTTCTTCTTCTTCTTCTTCCTCTTCTTCTTCTTCTTCTTCTTCTTCTTCTTCTTCTTCTTCTTCTTGTTATTATTATTATTATTATTATTATTATTATTATTATTATTATTTAATTTAAAAATATATTGAGCAGATTCTCTGTAATAGATATAGATTTATTTTTCAAAAAAAAATAAGTTCCCCTGCATAAATGGATTTTTTTCTCCATTATTATTATTATTATTATTATTATTATTATTAGATTATTATTATTATTATTATTATTATTATTATTATTATTGTACTTAGGAAGCAGATCCTCTCTCAAGCATACTTTATTAAAAAGTAATGGCTACTTCAGCAGCGTTACGCTGGTAGAGATTCTTCTCTATTTTTCGAATAGCGGCTTTTTCCGTGCTACTTACACAGGCTAGTAGAGCGCCTATGGAGGTCATGATCAAATACAGAGTCAAAATTGGGTGTCTATATTGAATTTTGCCGATAAACATGATACCATAGTTATCAAAGTCATTACGATATATATGTCTCTCTCTCTCTCTCTCTCTCTCTCTCTCTCTGAGAGAGAGACATATAACTATATATCGTTAATGACTTTGATAACTATGGTATTATAGTTTATCTGTAAATTCAAATATATTACACCTAATTTTTGACTCTGTAATTGATCATGACCTCCATAGGCGCTCTACTAGCCTGTGTAAGAGCATGGAAAAAGCCGCTATTCGGAAAATAGAGAAGAATCTCTACAAGTGTAACGCGCTGAAGTAGCCATTCAATTTTAATAAAAGTTATTTTATTATTATTATTATTTTTTTTTTTTTTTTTTTTTTGCTCTATCACAGTCCTCCAATTCGACTGGGTGGTATTTATAGTGTGGGGTTCCGGGTTGCATCCTGCCTCCTTAGGAGTCCATCACTCTCCTTACTATGTGTGCCGTCTCTAGGATCACACTCTTCTGCATGATCCTGGAGCTACTTCAGCCTCTAGTTTTTCTAGATTCCTTTTCATCGATCTTGGGATCGTGCCTAGTGCTCCTATGATTATCGGTACGATTTCCACTGGCATATCCCATATCCTCCTTATTTCTATTTTCAGATCTTGATACTTATCCATTTTTTCCCTCTCTTTCTCTTCAACTCTGGTGTCCCATGGTATTGCGACATCAATGAGTGATACTTTCTTCTTGTCTTTGTCAATCAACGTCACGTCTGGTCTGTTTGCACGTATCACTCTATACGTTCTGATACCATAGTCCCAGAGGATCTTTGCCTGATCGTTTTTTCTATCACTCCCTCAGGTTGGTGCTCGTACCACTATTACTGCAAGGTAAATGATGTTTTCTTGCACAGGCTCCAGTGGAGGGCTTTTGCCACTGAATCATGCTCTTGTACTGGTTCTGTGCAAGTGCCGGACATTCGCTTGCTATGTGGTTTATGGTTTCATTTTTCGTATTGCACTTCCTACTATATGGGAGAGATATTATTTCCGTCTATCGTTCTTTGAACATATCTGGTTCTTAGGGCCTGATCTTGTGCCGCTGTTATCATTCCTTCAGTTTCCTTCTTTAGCTCTCCCTCTGTAGCCATTGCCATGTGTCATCGCTGGCTAGTTTTCTTTAGTCTGTCTCATGTATTGTCCGTGCATTGGTTTATTGTGCCAGTCCTCTGTTCTGTCTGTCATTCTCCTGTCTCTGTATATTTGTGGGTCTTCGTCTACTTTTATTAGTCCTTCTTCCCATGCACTCTTTAGCCACTCGTCTTCACTGGTTTTCAGATATTGCCCAGTGCTCTGTTTTCGATGTTGACGCAGTCCTCTATACTTAGTAGTCCTCTCCCTCCTTTCTTTCGTGTTATGTATAGTCTGTCCGTATTTGCTCCTGGGTGTAGTGCTTTGTGTATTGTCATATGTTTCCTGGTTTTCTGATCTATGCTGCGGAGTTCTGCTTCGTCCATTCCACTATTCCTGCGCTGTATCTGATTACTGGCACTGCCCATGTGTTTTATGGCTTTTATCATATTTCCGGTGTTGAGTTTTTGACTTGAGTATCGCCTTGAGTCTCTGCATATATTCTTTCCTATCGTGTCCTTCATTATCATTATTATTATTATTATTATTATTATTATTATTATTATTATTATTATTATTATTATTATTATTATTATTAGAGTTGCAGTTGTAAATTTTGATATTTTCCAGACAACGAATTATTGAGGATTTCAATTCCGCAATTTATATCACTCAAAATAATGTGAGAATTATTATTATTATTATTATTATTATTATCATTATTATTATTATTATTATTATTATTATTTTTTTTTTTTTTTTTGCTCTATCACAGTCCTCCAATTTGACTGGGTGGTATTTATAGTGTGGGGTTCCGGGTTGCATCCTGCCTCCTTAGGAGTCCATCACTTTTCTTACTATGTGTGCCGTTTCTAGGATCACACTCTTCTGCATGAGGCCCGGAGCTACTTCAGCCTCTAGTTTTTCCAGATTCCTTTTCAGGGATCTTGGGATCGTGCCTAGTGCTCCTATGATTATGGGTACGATTTCCACTGGCATATCCCATATCCTTCTATTTTTCTATTTTCAGATCTTGATACTTATCCATTTTTTCCTCTCTTTCTCTTCAACTCTGGTGTCCCATGGTATTGCGACCATCAATGAGTGATACTTTCTTCTTGACTTTGTCAATCAACGTCACGTCTGGTCTGTTTGCACGTATCACCCTATCCGTTCTGATACCATAGTCCCAGAGGATCTTTGCCTGATCGTTTTCTATCACTCTCTCAGGTTGGTGCTCGTACCAATATTACTGCAAGGTAGCTGATGTTTCTTGCACAGGCTCCAGTGGAGGGCTTTTGCCACTGAATCATGCCTCTTTTTGTACTGGTTCTGTGCAAGTGCCGGGCATTCACTTGCTATGTGGTTTATGGTTTCATTTTTCGTATTGCACTTCCTACATATGGGAGAGATGTTATTTCCGTCTATCATACTTTGAACATATCTGGTTCTTAGGGCCTGATCTTGTGCCGCTGTTATCATTCCTTCAGTTTCCTTCTTTAGCTCTCCCCTCTGTAGCCATTGCCAATTGTCATCGCTGGCTAGTTCTTTAGTCCTGTCTCATGTATTGTCCGTGCATGGTTTGTTGTGCCAGTCCTCTGTTCTTTCTGTCTTTCTCCTGTCTCTGTATATTTCTGGGTCTTCGTCTACTTTTATAGTCCTTCTTCCCATGCACTCTTTAGCCACTCGTCTTCACTGGTTTTCAGATATTGCCCCAGTGCCTCTGTTTTCGATGTTGACGCAGTCCTCTATACTTAGTAGTCCTCTCCCTCCTTCCTTTCGTGTTAGTATAGTCTGTCCGTATTTGCTCTTAGGTGTAGTGCTTTGTGTATTGTCATTTGTTTGTTTCCTGGTTTTCTGATCTATGCTGCGGAGTTCTGCCTTCGTCCATTCCACTATTCCTGCGCTGTATCTGATTACTGGCACTGCCCATGTGTTTATGGCTTTTATCATATTTCCGGCGTTGAGTTTTGACTTGAGTATCGCCTTGAGTCTCTGCATATATTCTTTCCTGATCGTGTCCTTCATCTCTTGGTGCTTTATATCTCCTCCTTCCATTATTCCCAGGTATTTGTATCCTGTCTCATCTATGTGTTTGATGTTGCTCCCATCTGGTAGGTTATCCCTTCAGTTTCTCGTTACTTTGCCTTTTTGTATGTTGACTAAGGCGCATTTTTCTATTCCAAAACTCCATCCTGATGTCCCCAGATACAAATCCTTACAGTCTGGATTAGGGTATCTATTTCCTTGATGCTCTTACCATACAGCTTGATGTCGTCCATGAACATCAGATGTTGATTCTGTTGCCTCTTTTCTTGAGTTATTATTATTATTATTATTATTATTATTATTATTATTATTACCATGAGTGTTGCAGCAATTTCTAGACAATGAATCTATCATCTTATTTCCCCAACTTATTGCCTCATAATATAAGCGAGAATTATTATTATTATTATTATTATTATTTATTTTTTTTTAAACACACCGCAAACAAACGATGATGAAAAAATCGTAGCTTTATGAAAGCGGAACTCTGGTCTTAAGAACCGACCCTATCGCCTAGGTCTGGAGTCCAGCGCGAAGTCGTTATATTTTTTATGGAATACTTCGACAAAATTTTTAATAAGCTGGAATCGACGATTATCGAGCTTAAGGGACCACTTAGGGGAGGGTTTAGGAGGGGACGGGGGGTGGGGTGGGAAGTACTTAAGGGAGGGTTAGGGGGAAGAGAGGGAGAATAGCAGGTTCCTTTTCCTCACGAGGCCTTTTGGGCACCGTTGAACAGGCCGTTTGGGAGTCTTGTGAACTTTATTAATTTTCTCAAAGTTTTCGTGGGATAAAGTCTTGTTCACCATCTCTCTCTCCTCTCTCTCTCTCTCTCTCTCTCTCTCTCTCTCTCTCTCTATGTTGCTTTTGTTTAGAATAAGAAAGAAGCTTTGGATCAACGTTAGTCTATATGTTGATTTTTGCCTATACGTACAGTAAGTTTGTCATTATCGATCGTGACAAGGGCAGGACAGCGATAACTTCCAGGAATACAGTTAATATAAATATACTGGGTTAATATTAATATAGATTAAGTTTTGATTTGTCCAGTCGGAGTATAAAAACTTTATTCAAATGAATATAATAGTTTTCCCTGTGTCATCCTGTGACCCTGTTAAACATTCTGTATAGCTTACACACATATACGCACACACACACACACAACGAGGAACTACGACCACTTAGAAATTACCCCCAAATACAAGAACGGGTTACAGTAACTAGGAACAACCGAACGCCAAAATAAGGTTGTACTATAAATTGCAGAACTTTCAATGCCACCGAAAGAATTTATTCTCCGATCAAAATGTCGTCGTAGTTTTTGTTTTTTCCATACTTCTCTCTCTTTATTCTTCCTTTCTCAGAGAGAGAGAGAGAGAGAGAGAGAGAGAGAGAGAGAGAGAGAGAGTAGGTGGTTTTACAAATTTTTATTGACTGGAGAGAGAGTGATTGTTGGGGGGCGGCGAGAGTAGGTGGTTTTACATATTCATGTTGACTAGAAAGAGAGAGAGAGAGAGAGAGAGAGAGAGAGAGAGAGAGAGAGAGAGAGTAGGTGGTTTTACAAATTTTTATTACTGACTGGAGAGAGAGAGAGAGAGAGAGAGAGAGAGAGAGAGAGAGAGTAGGTGGTTTTACATATTCGTATTGACTAGAGAGAGAGAGAGAGAGAGAGAGAGAAAGAGGCGGGTGGAGTAAGCAAGCGGTTTCACTCAATATTTTATTTAGATATCGTGAATCATTGCTTATAACAATTTGAGAGAGAGAGAGAGAGATGAGAGAGAGAGAGAGAGAGAGAGAGAGAGAGAGAGAAGAATGATTGGCCCCATCAGTCGAATGGCACGCCTTCAGAATTTCTCTCTCTCTCTCTCTCTCTCTCTCTCTCTCTCTCTCTCTCTCTCTCTCTCTCTGACAAAGAGCATCGTAAATTGCTCTACGTGACCCGGGGGGCAATTTTGACCTGTTTTATTGGAACTCTTTGAAGGAACGGAATATTAACGAAGTCTTCCCACGAACACAGGAGAAGTGACCACCAGCAGTCTCGCCTCTGTCCCTCTGGTGTTATGTATTGCGTCATTGGTGAAGAACGTAAAATACAGTGATTTTTATGTCGTTATTTTTTTAATGCAAGCTGGGAGTTTTATTACTAAGTCTGAATACAGTTGTTAAGGTGAGGTTTACGAAGCCTGAATACAGGTGTCAAGTATGGTTACTAAGTCTGAATACAGGTGTCAAGGTGAGATTATGAAGCCTGAATACAGCTGTCAAGTATGGTTACTAAGTCTGAATACAGGTGTCAAGGTGAGATTACGAAACCTGAATACAGTTGTCAAGGTTAGGTTTACGAAGCATGAATACAGGTGTCAAAGTGGAATTTACGAAGCCCGAATACAGGTGTCAAGGTGGTGTTTACTAAGCCTAAATGCAGGTGTCAGGATGATTAGAAAATCGCATTTCTCTATCCTTCGTCAATTCCTTTGATCGTTGCTGCCTCATAGATTAACCTGGTCTAATACCAGCACTAAAATCCAGTGCCTTTAGATGCTCAAAAGCTGAAGAGATTGAAGCAGTTAGTTTTAACTGAGTTATATTGGTACCAAGAAGTAAAAAGGAGACTGATGGGTAATAGTTGATAGCTGTTAGTTTTTACCGAGTTATATTGATACCAAGAAAAAAATGAGACTGATGAGTAACAGAAATGGAATTGCTTTGATGTTACCTTTAACTAACAAAGCAGTTCGTTAAGATTAATCTCAGACGAAGGAACGCTGCTATGCTATGCTTTATTGATATGACGTACAAAACACTTCAGTTCTAATAAAATATTTGGATTTGCTGCACGTAAACTTCTGCTCAAGATAGCTAAGGGTTATTTCTAGAGAAAGGAGGAGAAAAAGAGGCAGGAGAGAGAGAGAGAGAGAGGGAAAATGCAGATAAACAAAAGGATGCAGGATGAAAAATCAGGAGGGATTGACGTGGCTGAAAATAGCTGAATATAGTCATAGGTTAGTTTAACTTTTGTATTTATTTACACACTCATGAGAACCAACCCAATATTTTTGAAGTATGGTAATGGTATGTAGTGTGTAAGGTAAGCTATTAAGATGTATGTATGTCCGCATGTATTTATGTATGTATGTATGTTTATATATATGTGCATGTATGTGTTTGTGTTCTATAGACACACAAACACACACATTTTATATAATAAATGCTTGTGTTAGTGTATATATATATATATATATATATAATATATATATATATATATATAAACATCAACATTTTCATGCATATATCATTATGATTTCACGTTATTATTATTATTATTATTATTATTATTATTATTATTATTATTATTATTATTATTATTATTGTTGTTGTTGTTGTTGTTGTTATTATTATATTATTATTATTAATATTACTATCCAACCGTGTGTATCCCATATTTATCCTGCCGCTAATAAGTTCCTGTTTTGCGGTCAGAGACTTGCCCTGAATGCGGTTCCAGATGGTCCACGGTGGTCGTTGGGCACATGTGCGGTTGGTTTACCGTGCCGCGCGCAGGCGCAGTGGCTCATTACGGATGTACAGACGGATCTGAGTTCGATATATTCCGTATCGGTGGACAGAGAGACGAGTGTCTCTGACATCCTATCGTATCAAACTAGATTATTATTACATTATTAATTATTATTATTATTATTATTATTATTATTATTATTATTATTATTATTATTATTATTATTTTATATGTTCTTTCACATAATGCAATTTCAAATTACAGTATGCGGATATATTAGCAAGATGCAGAACGGAGGAAGATATAATAATAATAATAATCGACTGGTTAAGCAACACTCGGGCTGGTTAGTCGTTGGATGGGTGACCGCTCTCCTCGGCGTTGATTCCTTGGGAAAGTATCTTTACCATAATTTCCTCAGTCTACTCAGCTGTAAATGAGTACCTATCCCTGATGGGGTAGGGTCCAGCTATGGGTTAAATAGCAAAACTCAGAAATTATGGAAAGAAATGAAGGATTAAACGACAACGACGTAAATGGAACCCCGGCAACAGAGGAGCTTCGTCCGGCAACCAGGTATTCAACCCAATTGAAGGGGAAGACGGTCAGGTACTTGGAGGTCGTCATCCAGCAACTGACCACCACAATGACAGAAACCAACAGCCAGAGACTGGAGCTACAGAAGCAAACCAGAGGAAGAAATGGACAAGAGAAGAAAATAAGGAAATATGGAGATGCTACATCAGAAGCAACCCGACGGAGAGAGGATATAGAAGAAGGTTGGTCAACATCTGGAATGAGAGGAATAACACCCCTCAAACAGAGCAGAGGCTGGCAGACCAAGTAAGGAACATAAAGAAAAAGAACTGGCTCTCCCCAACAGAAAGAGAGGAACTGGAAAGGGAAATGACACACGACAACGAATTACAAGAAGACGAACTGAGAGACGATGCCACAGAAGACGACAGGGATGATGAGGTAACAAACAACGACACACGAAGAAACACCGACGAAGTAACAGAGAGGACGGAATGGGTAGAAAAGATTAGACAATGGATGGAGCCAGATACAGAGAGAACAAAGATCCCCTCCATGAAAGCATACAACACCAAGAAATTAAGAGAGAAAACAAGTGAGGTCAATGAAATAATGGGAATAATACACACCACCAGTATGCAGGAGCAAGATTAGTAGCAGAACTAATGGGGGATACGAACACCAACACAACCAACCCAACAGAAACCAAAACAGCAACCTCCTTGGAAAAGGCGCCTGGAAAAGCAAATCATGGTGATGAGATCTGACTTGAGTAAACTGAAAGAGATGGCAGAAAAAAGGCTAAGAAGTAAGAAAACAAGGGAGGAACTCAACGAGAAATACAAAGTACAGGAAAGGGGACTAAACAACACAATAGAAGATATAAAACAGAGGCTTAAGGCCAAAGCACATAAGATCCAACGGTACATTAACAGGAATAAGGGATACCAACAGAACAAACTATTCGGAACCAACCAGAAAAGACTATACAGCCAACTAAGAGGGGAAGACAACCACCCAGAAATCCCTGAAGCCGAACCAAGTAAGATACTCTGGGAAAACATATGGAACAATCCGGTATCACACAACAAACATGCAACATGGCTCCAGGAAGTCAAGGAAGAAGAAACAGAGAGAATAAAACAAAGATTCACAGAGATCACGACAGACACATTCAGACACCAACTAAAGAAAAGGCCAAACTGGAAAGCCTCCGGTCCCGATGAAGTCCATGGATACTGGCTCAAAAACCTCAAGGCCCTACACCCACGAATAGCAGAACAACTCCAGCATTGTATCTCAAATCGCCATGCACCCAAATGGATGGCCACAGGAAGAACATCCTTAGTACAAAAGGACAAGAATAAGGGAAATATAGCCAGTAACTACAGGCCTATCACCTGCCTACCAATAATGTGGAAGTTACTAACAGGTATCATCAGTGAAAGGCTATACAACTACCTAGAGGAGACAAACACCATCCCTCACCAACAGAAAGGCTGCAGAAGGAAGTGTAGGGGCACAAAAGACCAGCTCCTGATAGACAAATGGTAATGAAGAACAGTAGGAGAAGGAAAACCAACCTAAGCATGGCATGGATCGACTATAAGAAAGCCTTCGACATGATACCACACACATGGCTAATAGAATGCCTGAAAATATATGGGGCAGAGGAAAACACCATCAGCTTCCTCAAAAATACAATGCGCAACTGGAATACAATACTTACAAGCTCTGGAATAAGACTAGCAGAGGTTAATATCAGGAGAGGGATCTTCCAGGACGACTCACTGTCCCCACTACTCTTCGTAGTAGCCATGATTCCCATGACAAAAGTACACCAGAAGATGGATGCCGGGTACCAACTCAAGAAAAGAGGCAACAGAATCAACCATCTGATGTTCATGGACGACATCAAGCTGTATGATAGGAGCATCAAGGAAATAGATACCTTAATCCAGACTGTAAGGATTGTATCTGGGGACATCAAGATGGAGTTTGGAATAGAAAAATGCGCCTTAGTCAACATACAAAAGGGCAAAGTAACAATTACTGAAGGGATAAAGCTACCAGATGGGAGCAACATCAAACACATAGATGAGACGGGATACAAATACCTGGGAATAATGGAAGGAGGGGGATATAAAACACCAAGAGATGAAGGACACGATCAGGAAAGAATATATGCAGAGACTCAAGGCGATACTCAAGTCAAAACTCAACGCCGGAAATATGATAAAAGCCATAAACTCATGGGCAGTGCCAGTAATCAGATACAGCGCAGGAATAGTCGAATGGACGAAGGCAGACCTCCGCAACATAGACCAGAAAACTAGGAAACATATAACAATACACAAAGCACTACACCCAAGAGCAAATACGGACAGACTATACATAACACAAAAGGAAGGAGGGAGGGGACTACTAAGCATAGAGGACTGCATCAACATCGAGAAAAGAGCACTGGGGCAATATCTGAAAACCAGTGAAGACGAGTGGCTCAAGAGTGCATGGGAAGAAGGACTAATAAAAGTAGACAAAGACCCAGAAATATACAGAGACAGGAGAATGATAAACAGAACAGAGGACTGGCACAACAAACCAATGCACGGACAATACATGAGACAGACTAAAGAACTAGCCAGCGATGACACGTGGCAATGGCTACAGAGGGGAGAGCTCAACAAGGAAACTGAAGGAATGATAACAGCGGCACAAGATCAGGCCCTAAGAACCAGATATGTTCAAAGAACGGTAGATGGAAATAACATCTCTCCCATATGTAGGAAGTGCAATACGAAAAATGAAACCATAAACCACATAGCAAGCGAATGTCCGGCACTTGCACAGAACCAGTACAAAAAGAGGCATGATTCAGGGGCAAAAGCCCTCCACTGGAGCCTGTGCAAGAAACATCAGCTATCTTGCAGTAATAAGTGGTACGAGCAACAACCTGAGGGAGTGATAGAAAACGATCAGGCAAAGATCCTCTGGGACTATGGTATCAGAACAGATAGGGCGGTATGTGCAAATAGACCAGACGTGACGTTGATTGACAAAATCAAGAAGAAAGTATCACTCATTGATGTCGCAATACCATGGGACACCAGAGTTGCAGAGAAAAAGAGAGAAAAATGGATAAGTATCAAGATCTGAAAATAGAAATAAGAAGGATATGGGATATGCCAGTGGAAATTGTACCTGTAATCATAGGAACACTAGGCACGATCCCAAGATCCCTGAAAAGGAATCTAGAAAAGCTAGAGACTGAAGTAGCTCCAGGACTCATGCAGAACAGTGTGATCCTAGAAACGGCGCATATAGTAAGAAAAGTGATGGACTCCTAAGGAGGCAGGATGCAACCCGGAACCCCACACTATAAATACCACCCAGTCGAATAAGAGGACTGTGATAGAGCCAAAAAAAAAAAAAAGTAGAAAAAAAAAAAATAAAATAAATAAATAATAATAATTAGTTTTTTAAGGTCATACGGGCAGTTGATGGGGATTTTTTATTTTATCTATTTATTTTTAAATTTTATTTTCCTTTTTTTGCACCTAGTTCAATACCTTCTCTGTTAGTGAAACACTAAATCCATGCAGGTTTATTAAGGCGATTGTACGTTTGAACAAACCTACACTATCTCAAGTTTCCTCTTATATTAGTTACATAGAAATAAAATAAGATGTAAATGTTGACGATATCAGAAAAAAATGCCAAATGTGACACTAGGTTTCATATCTGCCAAATTCTGCAGTATTTCAAAGGACGTGTTTGCATGGTATTTTCTCTCACTATCAAACTATTACAACGTGATGCGAGTGAATACTGACAGATACGTATGGCAAAACATTCTTGGTACGTGACAAACAATATCAAATAAATAAATAAACAAGTAAGTAAATATATAAATCAGCGCTGAATGGCCTCATAGGTCCCAGCGCTTGGCCTTTGGCCTAAATTCTAGATTCTATAGAATTGTAAATAGATAAAAAAATGAATTAACAAAAAGACATGGCCACCGTCGAGATTTTAACACATCACCTTTAGCAGCAAGAGAAGTAGAACGAACTGCTGATAACACAATTCATCAACTCTCCGATACATCCCCTTTCCACGGAATTATATGACCCCAGCGTTTACGTATTTACTTGAAGACTTCCCGTTGGCCTAGCGATGATTACACCTGATCCATGTAAATATAGTCCCGACTGGAGGAAATATGAAACGACAAAGAATTTGCGCCCAGACTTCGCTGAACAATGCATCAAAGAGTGCCTTCCGCCACACCGAATGAGTTCTTTGAGACGAAAATAGAATTGTAGTCTATTGAAGGAATCTGTTGATTCATGCAGACACAATCGCAAGCAAACAATGCTTGTACGTGGGAGTTGCTCGGTTGTGCGCGGCCATGGAGACGTGAGGTTTGCTGTAAAAAAAAAATGTAAATAAACGATCAAGCGAAAATGTCAACAGCAAAACAGGTTGGGGATAAGTGTGGTGCTAATCCTGTCTTGAATTAAATTAGTTATTATGTTTCAAACAATAATTGGTTACCATCCTCTCTCTCTCTCTCTCTCTCTCATCAAAACGTTTGCTTTTACAGTATTTCGATCAGTGTATACCTTTATATATATATATATATATATATATATTACTATACATATATAGATATATATATACATTATATGCATGTGTGTTTATGTATATATATATATATATATATATATATATAATATATATATATATATATATATACTCATTATATACATGTAAGTATATATATATATGAATTTATATCATATCACCGTGATTCATATATACTACATGCATTAAGCTACAAATGTCCTTTAATATCCAATCGCTCTCCCTCGGAATTAATATATTTTCATATATGTTAGCCGAGGGGGAATTTTTTAGTTGATAATATATTAAATCCGAGGTGAAGCGAATTGGATGTTAAAGGACATTTGTAGCTTAATGTAAATATATACATTATATATATATATATATATATATATATATATATATATATATATATATATATATATATATATATATATATATATATATATATATATATATAATAATAAACTATCTTGGCTCACTATAAATCTGAGCTGTCATGTTTCCACACAAAATGCTCTCCACGAACAAGTCCGACCTTCCGAATATAAAGTATTGGACATTTCAATTAATTCCCGAGAGGAAAAAAAAAAAATTCGACCGGAAAATAAGTTTGGGAAAAATTCCTTCCTTCCCTAATCCATCTTTCTCAGCATTTTTCAAACCTTCGTTTTCCAATTTCTCTGAGGAGTTGGGATGTTGTGTTCCCTTTTTTTGTTGTTTTAAGTTTTTATCTTCATTTCTGTGTCAACTATATTCTAGTCTGTGGAAGCCTGTTTAACATGTAAATTGGCTATTTATGTTGGTACACGTAAATCTGTTTATGTTTTGAATGGTAATAAATCTGTTCATATTTTGAATAGTAATAAATCTGTTCATATTTTGAATAGTAATAAATCTGTTCATATTTTGAATGACAATAAATCTGTCTATATTTTGAATGGTAACAAATCTGTTTACTTTTTGAATGGTGATAAATCTTTATATTTTGAATAGTAATAAATCTGTCTACTTTTTGAATGGTAATAAATCTGTCTACTTTTTGAAAGGTAATAAAACTGTCTATATTTTGAATGGTAATATCCATTTATTTTTTACCAGAATAAAAATGTTAACTGAAAGATCAGTTAAATCTGCAATAAAAATTGTCGCTACTCTAGTCCTTTCCTGCATTGCGTCTCTCTCTCTCTCTCTCTCTCTCTCTCTCTCTCTCTCTCTCTCTCTCTCTCTCTCTCTCTCTCTGAGATGCATTGCATTGCACTGCTCAGGGATTGTGTTTAATTATTCACGAGTCATTCGTCCTACAGACTGCTGCAGTTTCTTGCCAATAAGTGGATGTTCTTGCTTTTAGACTTATTTCTCAAAGCAATTTCGTAAGAAAAATAATTCTATAAAACCTTAAAAGACTATTTAAAAACAATCTCCTGGCCTCATCTTTTAGGCTGCTTTATTATTAATGAAAAAAAAAAAAATAATTGATGCATAACAGCCATTGTTAATTTACGAACGAATCATTGGTATTAATGTATTTGGTCTTTTTGGATTAGGAACTTAACTAAGAATTTTTCGAGAGATTCCTGGAGCGAGGTTTTTCTTCAGGAGTTGGAAGCAAAAACGTAGGGTGCTATGATTGGACAAGAGGAAAGAAGCGTCTGTGGAGGTAGGTGATAGATGGTTCACCTCGGTGGGGTAACGATTACCTCGTCGAGAGCCTCATGTTATTAATTATGATATGGTCTGCTACTCTCTCTCTCTCTCTCTCTCTCTCTCTCAACCCAGGTGGTGACCCACAACCTTAACTAACAACCAAGGATATCATTCACAGCTTGGGTCAACAAAGTCATTCTGGAAATGCACCTGTACCGTTCCTTTCCTCTCCCACTTCGGGGATCGAACTTGCGTTCTTCGCCAGTGAGCCGAGAGAGAGAGAGAGAGAGAGAGAGAGAGAGAGAGACCATTAACGAACTCTGGTCAGAGGAACACCTTGTATACAAACACACCATCAAGTATTCACGGAAACTCAGACAGCTGGGAAATCCCTATGCATCTCGCTCTCTGCCACAATACATTTTAAGAGTAGGGGGTTGGGGGGGGTTAGTAAGAAAGAGGGAGAGGGAAGGAGGAATAGACGGAGGGTAGGGTGAGGCGGAGGTGTGGGGGCGGGGGAGAAGGAAGCTCCTATATAAGATATCTTCTTCCCTCAGTGTCAATATGTACAGAAGCTGGCACTCGGCTTTGTGGATGCCAAGAGAGAGAGAGAGAGAGAGAGAGAGAGAGCATCTCAGGCATCATTAGCGTCTTCTGGCATTACCCGGCATCCATTGTGCCCCCATCCTCTCTCTCTCTCTCTCTCTCTCTCTCTCTCTCTCTCTCTCTCTCTCTCTCTCGTGGCCCTACCTGGCCACTATTGTGGCCCGCCTTTGCTCCTGTCTATTTATTTAGACAAACAAGAGAGGGATCTCGTCAGTGATTTTTCTTCTTTTCTTTGTTATGGAATACGAGATTGCCGGAGAAATAAAAAAAAAACACCCCAGAAGGGTTGGTTGAGAAAAAAAAATATGATGGGCTTTTCAGTCTGTATCTCAACTTCAGCCTCCGGGTCAGTTTTTTTTTTTTTTTTTTTTTTTTTTTTGCTTACCCGGAAGCTGATGCATTCTATTCAAATTGATATCTGAACTTTCCATTTATATCGGTGTTTGCTTTTCCGCCGGTGTGTGTTCTTTCTTTTTTTTTAGTTTCCGTTGTGCGAGGGATAAATGAGAAGTATTATACTCCCAAAGCAAAATATAGTCTAAACATTCTTTCTCCCTCTCTCTCTCTCTCTCTTTCGTAGACGCAGTTATGCCTATAAATAGTTGGAATCGTTTAACTGTTATTTTTACAAATGCTTTTTGGAAATATTTCATATAGATTATATATATATATATATATATATCTATATATATAATATATATATATATATATATATGATATTATATATATATATATATATAGATATATATATATATTACCATTTCAAGTGACTTCAGAAATTCACTACAAAATGTACGATGTTATGTCAATGGACAATACGCCCAATCATGCACTGTCCATTCTTTGAATTATCCTTTCTTTCTTTTCTTCTTCTTCTCTTCACCCTTCTTCCCCCTTCTTCTTCTCCCAAAGAAAGGAGACAAAGCATAAAAGCCGAATTATGGGCCAGTTCCCAGAGTGCGTTTCATCATCCACGTAACGCGAGGGACCTATTCTCTTGGAGGAATGTCACAGGGAGCTGAGAACAAAGAACCATCCATATATTATAAAAATAAAAAGTTTTTTTTATATACGCAGTTTGTTACTCCTTCGACGGTGAAGACTTCATTGTACGTAAAGCCTTTTTATGTGATTATGTTCTACGTTGTGTAACGTAGACATATATATTACACACAAATATTACTCGGATGTCACAAATACCGTTTGATATCGAAGGTCACTATACCTTGGGATTAACTTGGGTCCGTAAGGATTACAAAATCCATATGAGTTTCTTAAACTATATTTGTGGCTTTATATTTATGAATACAAATAATTTACGTATATAAATGACAAAAACTCTCTCTCTCACACACACACACATATGTGTGTGTGAATGTTTATATGTATATGTATACATACTTAACATTCATATTTGCTCATATATTGTACTACGTGTAGAGTATTTGCAATCTTTCTGCCTGTCTTTTTAACTATCTGTCTGGTTATTCATCTTCCTACCATTATCTATCTACACACGCGCCCGCGCGCACACACATCTATATATATATATATATATATATATATATATATATATATATATATATATATATATATATATATATATACATAAATAAATATACTAGTAAAATCTAAGTCAGACTATACTAAATTCCCTCAACAATATTCTATCCAAACCAGAGACCTTTAACATCTCCTCCTTGCT
>NC_061092.1:5305222-5340382 GCF_015104395.2 Macrobrachium nipponense | reverse complement strand
GTTGTCTATGGAGTGTGCATTTTTATGTTCACAAGCGTATATTCTGGAGACATCTAATTGGGCTGTGTCATGTTGAGAGAATAAGTCTTTGAGACAAATTTTTGAACACATTAGTCATATCCTGGAGTTAATTCTGTGAAATGTGTCTGTTAGACCTTTTTCTGTAGAATCATGAGTTTTCCAAACTTATGTGTCTGACTGGACATTTTTTGTGCTGCTGTTCTTGAGCATACGTCCGCAGGTGAATTTTTCTGCTGACAAGCGATGTGATGAGGCGTGTGCTGACTCTTTTCCTCTGATGATGGTTGATCAGAATTTTTGCAATATCTGGAAATGTTGACAATGGCATTTCACGAAAGCACATGTGTAAGAGTTTGCTTTCTGGCCTTGTTGGTCGATAAAGTTGCGATGTCGAGAAATTCCGTAACTTTACATGGAGCATTTCTTAGGAAAAAAGTGGGGAGTTATGCATATTATACATATATTATGTATTTTGTGATGGGGGACATTTACTTGTGATTATATTTATTTTAATTTTTCTTCCTTTTCCTATGAGAGATGTAATTGGGGATTGAGTTTTAAATAGCATTTCTTTTTGGACGGGAGATGTAACTTATCGGGAGATGTAATTTTTCGGGGGTTGTTATTTACGTAAAAGGGAGTTTGACATTAAGTTTCATTGTACTTAATTGTATGAGCAGTAAAGGGGTTTTTGCTGTTAACCATTGGAGATTTTTTACTGATTTTGTGGGTTGTTCAAATGTCAGAGCTTGAGAAAAAAACATTTTTGGGTCGGGTGTGTTACGTGATTCTTTTTTTTTTTTTTCTTGGGCTCATTACGATTTTTTTTTTTTTTTTTTTTTTTTTTTTTTTTTTTTTCTTATGAGAACATTCGAGTTTGAAATATGAGTGCAGAAGTCCGTGGAGTTGCTGTGATTTGGGTGTTGTGTGTGCTGATGTGTAGTGGTTTGGAGAGTTGAGTTGGAGAACTTGATGTTTTTTTTTTTCTTTGAGAGTTGTGATAATGACTTATGATTTATTAGTCATATTAAAAGGGAGTTAATTGGGAGACGTTCAGTTAGTAGTTCTGACTTTTTGAGATCATTGTTGATAGACGTAGTATGTCTGGGTTAGTTTTCTTAGATTGACCAGTGACTTGACTGACATACTAACACACCAAAAAGTCATTTCCCCACGCCAGCAAGACGTCCACCAGCCGTGCAGAGAGTGTTGCTGCCGTTTTGTCCGTGGTGATTACAAGAGTTTCCACGATGGTGATCGCGAGAGTTCTACAACGTGTCTTTAGGGGATCTACAGAAGTTGTGAGAAGTCTTCTACAATGAGGGAGGCGTTCCGTCTTCCTACAGTCTGCTACAGGAGCAGCTACTTGCAGACGAGCAAAGAGGGATATTCATGAATCCGAAGAGAGAAAATTTTAGTGTTATTTGGAGATTAAAGCGTAACAGACTTTATTTTATAATGCCAGAGACGTGCAGTTATTACTTATATTTTATGTTGAGCCGGCCAGTGTGTTTTATATTATATAAGCTATTTTGCTAGGCGGGAGCGAGCATGAGGTGGCCGAGCAGTATTAGGCCTAGGGTTTTTGATTAATAATATATTGCCTATGGAATGTCAAGAACAGTGGAGAGGCGACGACCCGAGAGAGCAGCTGAACAATGAGTTTCTATGGATGGCGTGAGATAAAACTGCTTAGTTAGACAAGTCAATGTACGATAGTTTATTAACTCTTCTCAAAGTGCCTTTGTGACACTGGTTGCGGCCAGTAAGTGTGAGGCGTTAACGAAGTGTGCGTCCGTATGTGCGTGTGCGCCTCTTTCTGTTAAAAGTGTATCATACACAAGTCTATGGGGGATTTTGATAGAGGAGTCTTTGGGAGGAAGGCAGAGCCACGATGGCAGTGCCTAAGTGTTTTTTGGAATAGTGAGTGAGATATTCCGGCTGCATGGGTGAGTTGAATTACTTTAGCCAAGTTGAATTACTTTAGCCGAAGACTGGCTTGTTATCTATTTGATATGTTTGTGGTAATATCCAATCTTTAATCTCTGATTGTTAAACTTGTGTGTGTACTTACCGGGATGTGTTCTGTGTCTTTGAAACAAAAGGTTCTTGCAATGGGGGGGGGGGGGGGGGGGGGGGACCAAAAGAGAGTCCCGATGGATATAGACTTTTTGGAGACTATAACTGTTCAGACATTTTTGTTGGGGTTTTAATCGAATTGATTCATTATTTATTCATTGTTAATAAATGTGTCTTTTGTAATGCAGCTCTCTCATTTTCATTACCTGTTAGAATGGAGAGAAAGAGATTGTCGGAGAGAGAGAGAGAGAGTTGCCGAGAGGAGAGAGAGAGAGAGAGAGAGAGAGAGAGAGAGAGAGAGAGAGAGAGGCTGTGTATTAGTTTGCCTTGACGTTCGAGCTACACGTTTACCAAATAGATAATGAGGGAATCTCCCCATTACATATATATTATATATATATATATATCATATATATATATATATATATATATATATTCCTTGTTTTCAGCACTGCAAGAAAGAAAGGATTAGTAACTGCACCTGTGCTGTTCCTACAATATACAAAAGAGGGTTGATTTGGTGCGAGGGCCTTTTCAGGAGACCGGAAAAAGACTGAAATGTTTGCAGGGTTTCACTCACTCACAGTTTTGTCTTCTTCGAGTTGTAGGGATGTCCATCCATTAGACGGGATTTACTTACTTGTGTTCTGAAATAAAAAATGCAAAAATTAAATGATAAAAATGGGCGTCACCTGGCTTTCAGGCAGTTATTGTCTCAAGCTAAATGCAGAAACAAGAGATGTCAGTTATTAAAAGGGAAAGTAAGAAATAGTATTAGGGTAATAAAGCATGGAAATGAAACTGACAAAACAGAGGAGAAGAAACTGGACGTAGGAGAGACGAGAATTTGAAAAAGGAAGATGGTTGTCTAGTGTAAGTAACGATGGAGGATGATAGGATTAGCAACGAAGGTGGTTGAAATACCGAAGAAAGTGCGGGAGGGAGGGAGGGAGGGAGGGAGGGAAGGGAGCTGAGATGGTGCGGACACCTTTAATTAACAGAGATGGGTGGAAGACCATATTGGATGGAGGCACAGATCCTATGGGGATGGAAGAGCAGGCTAGAAGGAGAACAAGAACAAGACGAGGAGGAGGAGGAGGAAGACCAAGAAAGAGACGGAAGGAGAGACTGTGAGGGAGGAGGCCTTCAGAGAGAGAGAGAGATGGGGGGCGGGGAGAGGAGGACACAGAAGTAGAAGAAGGAAGAGGATCATCAGTACAGAAACGGACTAAGCTGAGAAGAAGAAGAAGAAGAAGAAGGTAGAAACAGGCGAACATGAAGAAGAAAAAAAAACGAAGAAGAAGAAGAAGAAGAAGAAGAAGAAGAAGAAGAAGAAGAAGAAGAAGAAGAGATGAAAGATTTTACTTTTTGTTCCAATGATTGAGTAACCCATCACTCATTTATACATTATATCAAGACACTAACGTGAGAATGTGGTGACGAAGAAACCACTTTCAGTGCTACATTTCCATTTCTAAAGCTTTATTTCTTCTCTTCTTACGTAATATATCTATATATATATATATATATATATATATAGAATATATATATATATATATATGTATATATATTATATATATATATATATATATATATATATATATATATATATATATATATATATATATATACAACACAGGCCAGACGTACAGGGCGTTTATTCACATGATAAAGAAGATCAAGGGCAGGAACACGAAGAGATTCACATTATGCTTTAATCCTATGTTTCGTGACAATATCACGAAACGTAGGATTAAAGGATTTTTCTACAAAATAAAGTATAAAACGTTAACATAAAATAAGAGCTGATCACAAGATCCAATAGTTGAAAAGTAAAAACAGTTTAATGGTAAAATTACAACTCTCATACTTAAATTACATGCACACTTGATTAAAACAGACCAGAAGTACCAAACAACTTACAATGACGAGGAGAACATTTAAAAATTTCAGCTAAATTACAAACATAAAAGTAATAACAAATATCTAAAAAAGTAAAAGTCATATATTCACAAAACCACAGCCAAAAACCAACCTTTCAGCATCAAAGATAAAAACACACTAAAAGTAAAGAACAACGTCAAGAGGCACAAAGAATGACAGAATAATTAGGCTATAAACAATGGGACAGCAGAGGAATGGTTATTTAAAGTTAGAACTCGTAGTTTGATGTTCAGTGTTTCCAAAATCAACAGTTCGTTGGGTTCCCTTGTTTGGCCAATAATTTTAAAATCTTCGTATTTGACTGTAGCTTTACATTTAATAGTGTGCTTCCTTATATAAGATGTTCAGGGAGGGTTAGATAATTTACACCCAGTTCTGTAAACTAACGCCCCCGATGGGAATCGGCCCTGACCCTGAGAAGACGTCGGGTAGATCCAACATATTTTCCCAGATTACATCTGGGACAAGTGTATTCATAAACGACACCCAACGTCATCAAAGGGCAGAGCCGATCTTTAAACTTGAAGAGCGAGCCAATGGTCTTGGAATTTTTAGGTATAAGTTTCAGATTTACGTCTCCAAAATATCTGTGCACAATCTTGGTAAACTCATTACGAAAATTATCATTTAACAGATACGGGAAACTGGCATAAAGAGGGAGCTTATGGACCTTTAAACTAATAGGCTGTTCAGAAACCCTTTTAATGAGTAGTTTATTTAAAATTCTATAAAAGATCTTAGAAGGAAAGCAATTATTAGAGAAGTACTGCAGGAGAAAAGTAATTTCATTGTGGAAGAGAGACCAGGTAGAAGTAAGAGACAGAGCACGATAAAGTAAGGTATATATCGAGTTGAGTTTGAAATTCAGAAAACAGAAACTATAGAAGTTGGAACCGAGCCCAGTAAATGTTTTCTTTCTGAAAATTGAAGTACTAAAACTTTCATTTTCCTTGGAGACCAAAATATCTAGGAAGGCTAATTTAGAATTATGTTCTTTTTCCATTGTAAAATTAATATTAGTATGGTAATTTATAGCAAAATCTAGGAAACCTTGTCAGCATCGAAATTCATGCTTGAACAAGATAAAAGTGTCGTCCACGTAGCGTAGAGTAAAAAAACAGAGGGCGGAAGGCCAGGGGGCATTCGTCCAAAATGCGCTCCTCCAGGGAGCACATGAATATGTTCGGAAAGGTAGGAGCAAGAGGAGGACCCATGGCCATCCCCTCAATTTGTTTAAAAAGCTGTCATTAAAAAACAAATGCCGTGTCCAGCACGGCCAATTCTAAAAGAGCTTTAAAATTCGAATAACTAAAATTACAGTAAACAGGACTCAGGTTCGGGGAATAGTTTATCAAGAATAATGTTTATGGTCTCTCGGTTACAGGTACGTTGGTCAGAGTCCTGACTGGGCTCGGTTCCAACTTCTATAGTTTCTGGTTTTGGGCTTCTGGTCTGTTTTAATCAAGTGTGCATGTTAATTTAAGTATGAGAGTTGTAATTTTACCATTAAACTGTTTTTACTTTTTCAAACTATTGAATCTTGTGATTCAGCTCTTATTTTATGTTAACATTTTATACTTTATTTTGAAGAAAAATCCAGAAGATGTGGCGATGTTGTCACGAAACGTAGGATTAAAGGAAACATAAATTGTGAATCTCTTCGTGTTCCTGCCCTTGATCGTTCTTTATCATGAAATATATTATATATATATATATATATATATATATATATATATAATATTTTATATATGATATATATATGTATATATATAATATATATATATATTTATACTATATATATATATCTATATATATATATATACATACATCTAAGCAACAATTGTGTTCACATTCTCAGCTAAGAAATGTGCCGAAAGCACCGTATCAGAAAAAACCCGAAATTACATCCCAGGTAAAAAAATAATTTTGCAAAAAAAAAAAAAAAAAAAAAAAAAAAAAAAAAAAAAAAAAAAAAAAAAAAAATTGTCCCACTAAATATTTTTCAAAGTTGTACAAAGTTTTTAAAGTTGTTGACTATCCCTATAACAAATGGGTCAAAGAATGAAGCTTAAAAAAAAAAAGAAATTGTTTCAACTTAAAAGAAACTCTTTCGAGATTTTGACATATATAAATATATATATATATATATAATATATATATGATATATAGATATGATATATATATATATATATATTTATATGATATATATATAAAGTATATATATATATATAATATATATATATATATATATATATATATATATATATATATATATATTATATATCTAATGTCTTATCGCTTGGCGATAGACTTTTTGTTCTTTCCTTACGGCTGTTATCCGTAAGTAATGTTTGGTTCCTCTCATCTCCATTGGATATCTTAGTAGAGAGGTTCGTTTCTTGTCTAGAGGAGATGATTCAAACAGGCTAGTTGAACAAGTTAACAACTTTATTCTGTAACTCCATACTAGGAGATGCAGCTCGGTCGGACGACCGATATGTTTGATAGTTGGCGTGGAACTGCATTCTAAAGCATCGCGTCGATAGCGGAACATTAGCTATCTCAGCAATTCATATAAAAACACATACGTAGTTCGCCGGATCGGAAGTTACAAGTTTTCCGGCGTAGGTTAACAGGTCAACCGCTTCCCATGGGAAGTTGTTGTGCAAAGTTATCATAACATAAAAATGTTGACAAAGCTTTGAGCTAGATCAGGCTACTGCAGACAACGCATAGCGTAATCTAAGTCTGCTTTGGTCACGTAGAACCTCCTAATGCCATGACCCCAGGTCACTGGTTTATATATAATGTAATTCTTACATTAGGCTCGGTCTGCTATATTCAAGCCTTGATAACAAAAAAAAAAAATTACTTTAAACATTGTTCATAGGAGCGTGCTCGTAACATACTAAGTGATTAAATGCATAAAAAAGATTCTGTTACATACCCTTGTTGACATATCATAAACAAAGATAAATGCATGGAAAATATAGATCCATGTTTGGTAATAATAATGATTATGTACCCAAAACAAAATAATAAAAATGGTAAAAATCAAAACATGTATACATGATTAATATGATAACATGTAACCTGATAAGAATAATGGTTACTAAATAATGATTATAGCATGATCATGGATAATTGTTAAAGAGTACTTGTCACTCTTTATAATAGATAAATATAATTGTATAATAGTATAACAATGTAATTCTGCAGAAATTCAATATAGGGCTGATATTTATTAGGTGCCCGAAAAATACCTTTAGGAATATATTAATGTATAATATTGGGCTATAATGATTTATTAGGTGCCCTGGAGATACTTTAACTGTTCAAATGCAAAAGGCGTGAGTCTTTCTTGTCCTACATTTTTGCCAGCATACGGACCGCTTTTCACACACAACACAATTCCAGACAATTCCCTAGGCACGAACTGAAGTGGCCAGGTTCAGGCGGCCCTAAACGCAAACGACTTGGAGTTTAACGGGTACGTCATCCAGACGGGCCAGTACGTTCCCTTGGAGATCCTTCTGTTTACGCCTCAGCCTACGCCAAGCAAAGATGTTGACGGCGATAACCAATATGGCCGTCACGCTGAACACGGCTAGCAGAATGTAGTAGCGAAGATGTTCTCCACCTGCATAAGTCGATGACGCGTGGGTCATCTCAGCCAGTTGCGTTCAGACGATGAGCTACTCGCAGCGTTGTATGGGACGAGGTAGTGATGGGATGATTGTGGTAGCCCGCTTGTAGTTCGCGAAATACGCCTTCTCACGTATTATCGTGTTGACCCCTCTAACGGTATAGTTTGTAGATGTCCCCGTACAACCATCGGCTGCTACGAAGATAGGGGCATGGGCGGTGGATGTGCCGGACACACGACGTCGAATCCGGCCTTATCATAACGGATCAGGAACATTATTCATCCTGTAATTGAATGTATTACCGTAAAAAGGGATAAAGTTTCCCCAGACAACCTTCGCTTGTATGAGAGAGAGAGCCGTTTCGCACTATGTCTAACTCACATGAATCCGTTGATATAGGATAGAATTCCAAAAGAGTCAGCTGTACAAATTTTATTATTCATGGCTTCTGAACAGTGAGTGAGTTTATCTAAGTCTTTAATGACTGTAAATGATTTCTTATCAGAAGAAATCAGTACATGCCCCGTTAAATTGGATATTAACTGGATTTGAGTTATTCGTCATAAAAGTAGGAAACGGTGCTATTTTGTATGATTGCCAAGCATCGGAAGAATCAAAAGGAATTGTGATCATAATTCTATAATTTTCACGTCTGACTGATATTAGGCTATAATAGAATTCTACTTTATGGGCCATCTAATAAAGGAATATAACCTAGCTTCTCCCGTCCGTTTTCTAAAGTTAACGTCAGATCTTTAATAGGCATGAGGTGAGGAGATAACACACCTTTGTTTGCTAACGTAATTGCTTCTACGTAATCTTTGACTTTTCAATAAAATGTGATATTTTCACAGGATATGATCTATTTTCGAACTATAGTAAGCTAAAGTAGCCAGCAAATGTTGAACTTCCATGACCTGATCGATATTATTTGAATGTTCATTAACGATATTCATTATTGATTGATCGAAGATAACTGGCTGCGAAGTTCTGATAAGGCCAGTTCCGTTTTGTGTTGCAAAAACTCAATTCTTTTATTTGATTATTTATCTTGAGGCGATTTGAGATTCCTAAGCTAGATTCGCAACTGATCCTAAGATGTTTAGTCCAGCTAGATAAGCGGGTTGCGGCGTTCAAGAGTATTGTGCCGCACAGACCACATCAGCAGGTCACGAGCGAGTTCTTCTGCCTCGGCGGTTTATTTTGTATGTCATAAGACAACATTTCTCCCGCGAACGCTTGTTGTTTGAGCTAGTGAAATCTCTGAGTTAGCATGGAAAATTACGTTCATGCATTTCCTTAAGGAAATACCAAACCTCATCAGGTCATTCTTTAAGTTAAGGACGTCATCTTCAGGTAAGAAAATAGCATGCATATCTACTTCGATAATATATTGACTTGACACGATGAATACATCATCGATTCTCTCGATAATCGAGCCATGATTAAATTCTATGTCTTTAGTCCTAGCGCTCTTTCCATACAAAAACAAAGATGTCTGAATACACAATATCACTCCTAACAATAACAGATTCATTTTTGAAAACCTGCAATGAGTAAAACAGATGTAATAACTCGCGTAAAAGAATAGGTTTACATACAATATGATTAATAGATATATATATATAAATTATTATACAAGTTTCATAAATACAACCATTTTTTCCCTCACTCCATCTACCTTTCTTTAGATTCTGATATGTAGCCAATGGTACTATTCTCACATCAGTGGGTTTGATACATTTTGAACCCTAACTCTATTGGCCGTTAAATTTTCTAAAATGTTAAACGGGCCTTCAAACTTAGGTGTCAGTTTATAATTTAAACCTTTACGCACGTATACTTGTGATATACCTGATCGCCCACGGCATATGTTCTAGTTGGCTTAGCTATTTTATCATGATTTTTTTTCATTATTACTGTGCTTCTTCTAAATTCTTACGAATTATATTATATCGACTTATGCTTGCATCCATAACATCCTTTAGAGGATTTGATAAATTAGTTGTAGGCTTCAAGATGTGGAAAGGCGTTCGGGCCGGGATACCGTTACAGTGCCTCGTGCGGTGTCATTTTAATAGACACGTGATACGAGTGATTAAGTGTGCTTAGTACCGCAGGTATGGCAATGTCCCAGTTGGGATCTGCCCCCCCTAAGGTGACCCTTAAAATGTTTAAAACCTTACGATTTGCCCTTTTCCACTAGCCCATTAGACTCTGGGTTGATAGATCATGGTATTGATTTTCTTTATACAAAGGAATTTCGCACAAGGAGTTAAGGAAATGATTATTGAAAACTCCCCGCCCGAGTCTGAGATAATGATGTGTGGAATTCCATGTTTACAAATGTAGCACTCGTAAAACTTCCTAGCGCACTCAACCGCGGTGTTTTTGTTTTAAGCGCTATAAGTCTGTATATCGAGTCAAAGCGCTATAATTACTAAGAGGTGCTTATTTCCTCTGTCTGACTCGTAAATTCCTGTTAATAAATCTAAATGTACTCTTTCAAAGGGTTGATTTGGCACGGGGTAAGCCCCTAGGCTGACAGGTGTCTTCGTGTGCCCTTTGTATTCTTGACAAGTGCGACAATTTGCTATGTGCTTTTTTTATATCTCTAAGCATCGTATGCCAATAAAATAAGGATTTGGCTTTCTGTGACATCAAGGTATAACCCGGGTGTCCGTGCAGTGGATTTTCATGCAACCACTTTAAGACAGTGGGTATGAGTGAGATAGGCACCACCACCTGGTTGTTATTCAACTGCGGTGTGTTGGCGGGTTTCTCGTCACAGATCTACACAGGATATTTTCCTGTAGGATATAATTCTGCTGCTATACTTTAGGTATTCTTTTTCCTTCGGATTTCCAACGTTTAATTTAACGCAATGATTGATTTTTTCTATTTGCGGATCTTTTCTTTGTTCGTCTGTAATAGTCAGCACTCCAGCCCAGATCCTTCCGTTCGGATATAGTTTTAACAACGGGCATGGAGGTTGAGATATCTATTAATTCAGCTAATGGCTCGGTACAAGATGAAGAGGGGTTGCGTGATAATGCGTCAGCAATGATATTTGCTTTCCCAGGTAAATACCCGATCCTCGCGCCAAAGTCCTGAATGATCATGTGCCACCGAGTTCGCTTGGGGCTGTGACTAAGCCTTTAAAGAAGTCGGTTCAGGGGCTTATGATCAGTGAGAACCTTGACGGGATAACCGTAGATTATGAATTTAAAGTGCACGAGTGAATTAACAATAGCGAGCCCTTCCTTGTCTATTACTGCATATTACTTTCGGAAGGTCTCAGTTTACGTGAATAAAAAGCTATAGGGAAAAACTGTCTATCATATTGTTGAAGCAATACCCCACCTACTCCTAGGGTCTGAGGCGTCTGTTGCTATGAAAAAATTCCTTATTGAAGTCAGGAAATTTCAAGATAGGAGAACTACACAGTTCATCTTCAATTTATCGAACGCCTGTTGATGAATTTCAGACCATACGAAATCTACGCCCTTTTTTATAAGATCGGTTAGGGGAGCGGCTATGATTGAGTAGTTGCGGATGAAGCGGCGATAGTAACCGCTGCATCCTAAAAAAAATTGCTGTATTCCCTTGACGTAGTAGGTATCGGAAAGTTACGGATAGCCGACACCTTATCGTGGACGACTTTAAGACCTTCACTAGAAACCGTGAAAACCTAGTAAACTAGTTCTGTTTTAAAAAATCACACTTACTTATCTTTACCCTTAATTTATGCTGCCTTAACCTTTGTAACACTAACTCCAATTTACGTAAATGCTCTTCTAATGTGTTTGGAAAAGATTACTAAGTCATCCATGTAGGCATGTAGGTGATATCTCCCAACAAGTCTCCAAACACGACGTTTATCATACGAGTAAAAGTGATAGGAGCACAACGTAAACCAAAAGGCATACGCAAAAATTCATAATGTCCCCTGGCTGTGCTGAAGGCAGTGTATGGGATACTTTCTTGTTCCATCGGAATCTGATGAATCCTTTTAGTAAGTCTAGGCTTGTGAAATATTTATTCTGGCCTAGTAAAGATAGGATATCATCGGGTACATGGTACTGGGAATCTGTCAGGGATTGTTTCTTCGTTTAACGACGAAAATCTACGCATATCCGCCAAGTTCGATCTTTTTTCGGTACTACTATTAACGGAAAATTATAAGGGCTGTTTGATTTCCTAATGACTCCTTCCTTAACATTTTACCTACTTCCTCTGTTATCTCATTCTGAAATTTCATAGGAAGTCTGTACGAAGGTACATAGATTACTTTCTGTTTGTCCTTGAGCCTGATTTTGATGCTCTAGGACATCGTTTTCCTAAGGTTCCATCCGTAGTGGAAAAAACATCATGATATTTAGTTAACAGATTCAAAAAATTTCTGCTGAATTTCTTCTTCTTGAATATCTTTATTGATTTTGTTCTTTATAGATTGCAAAAGGGTTTCATCCGCGACTGATTGAGCGTGATTTATCTCAGCTACGGTAAGAATGCGATGTTTATAAACTTCGGCATCCAAGATATGTTGATTTTTGTGGATTACTAAAAGTGGTGGTATTCAAATGATTGACAGACTTCGATAATTACATTGCTGTTGTGAGCCGACTGTATAAACGGCTTGTGTGACGGATAATCCGTGTGTTTTCAGAGTTTCGGAAAGGATTAATGTTTCAGATCCTGGCAAGGTTCTTTTTACACGCACTAATATATTTGAAGTTACGTTAGGCTCGAGAGTTTGCGTGCAAGCTGATATTACGGGTGAGCGAGAGTTTGTTGGGTTGCCTGTATTATTTCTTGGTTCATGAGACAGGTGATTGGTTCCGTAATGTAAGTGACAACTCTGTCTGTCTCTTTATTATCTAAAACAGATTTTAGGGTATTAGAAGACCTATAGAATTTCCCTTTGATATACACGCGTGTTTTGCAGGTGCTAAGATAATTTTATTTTGAGTGCCCATAGAACGGGTATCCGATAATTACTGCGGGATACATATTAAGTTTTGTACAACGACAAAGGTATCAGCAAACGTGGCTTACCGACCTTGTACTGACATGAGTTAGCCCACACCATTTAATTCATTATTCTTCCCCAATGCCTGAGAGCCTTATTCCGGACTTTTCTATAGGGAAATTTGAAAAGAGTAAATGATGGAGTCCTTAAATCCATTATATTACGTGGTACTACCAGAATCAAAGAACAAAGTGAAATGGAACTTATGGTCCAAATTTACTGCATGTAAGGTTTGGGTCCGCAACTCGTTTGACTAATAATTGCATGAATTTGTTACAAATCTACGGGAACCTGCACAGATTGTTTTGATACGGCCGTGTGTTTTCATAGGAAAATCAATTGTCTCACAATGATCTGATAAATGATTAACTGATTATTTGATACAAAAGATGTTGATATTGATGACCCAACATCGCCCTCTCCCCCCTTGGAGTGAAACCTACGTGGTATTTGTTTTGTTTATCACACCCTGAAAATTCGCTTGCCTTGCGAGTTCTGGCTAGACGGCCCAGGAACAGAGGTACCTGAAGCACGATTTGTTTGTTTCTGCTGTTGTGCAGAATTTCCGTTTGTTGTTTCTTCTTATAGTACTGAGGACCCTTCTTTTTATTTGCACTAGCAACTGGTGGCGTGTTTGTAGCGTTTGGCTGTTGATTCCTCGAGTAGCAACGGTTATATGAATGAGTTGAACTATTGTGTATTGAACAAAAACAAAAAAGCGTCCGACAGTCTGAAATCATGTGACCTGGTCGTTTACAGTTATAACAAACCATCCCTGCAACTTGCATTATTATTATGTACCTCACATTTACTTGTTGTGGCTTGTTCTCATTTTTGCAAAAACTTGAATGAGCGAAGGATCTAGGTCGGTACATTTAGACATGTGTTTTTTGATTGTTTATACACATCTAATTCCGTACTGTCGGGCTGCAATTTTTTATCAAAAACACCGTACTAACGCTTCAGGCAAACATTACAGTGATAGGACGTAACGGTAGATCAAAACGGATAAAATCTTTCACTTGATTTTAGCACCCGCAACCCACCCGGAGTTACCTAAACTATCCTGATATTCATTTAGCCGGTCGGCAATTAGCGCCGCCCGCTCGACAACATTGAGCTGAGTCATGGAGGCTTGGTTAAGGATATTTCTCAATGCCAATACTACATCTAAAGCCTCTTCACCCCCATACACGGCACGTAATCTTATTTTGAACTCGTCCCATGTAAGCGCTTCTTGGAAAGAAACCCCCCTTAGATACGCACTTGCGTCGCCTTTAACAAAGTCTACGAAGCTCTTGGCCGTCCTGTAATTGTACTGCTGGGTCTGTGATGCTTTTGCATTTAAATGAGCGTCTACAGATGAGATCCATGCCTCAACATTTTGAGGCAGGAACCATTGACCCGACCTTGAAAAGGGACTATCGCTGACCTCGCGCTAACGAGAGTCACCACGTTGGGGTGGGCCAGCCGAGTGGTTGCCATTTCGGCTTTTCACTTTTTTCTTATCACTTCTATTCCTTGCATCCTATCAAAATATCTATAAGAGTACACTCGCCACTACGTAAACGCATAAGCAATGTACTGTATAAGTGGGTGTTATAATAATAGGAAAATCCCCCAAAAGATACAAAAACCTACCAGAAGTTTAATATGATAAAATATTATACGGAGAATTCCTGCAAGAAATGGTTAATGACAACTAGAAAAGAAAAAAAATTAATCTGCGGGCGAGAACCTCGTAGTTGAAGATAGGTTCTGTAATGAAGGAAGATTAATATGGCGAACAACTCACCCCCCCTAGAATACTGGGACGATCGACTCTTGATGAACAACACTTCACTGAGGAAAAGACCTGAATAGATAAAAATGGTACTTAGCTCCAGATTATATTGCGAAGGATTGTTGACATGGGATGACGTCACAGTTCCTGTCCACGTCTCGCGTCGGAAGTCGTGATGACGTCACGGCCTTCTCTCGGTGCACGATGCGCGGTGGAGTCCAAGATTGATGACGTCACAGCCTCCGTCCTTGCTAGATCGGGTGATGTTCTCTGTGTTTGTTTTCTTCTTTCCGTCGATGTTCGATGCCGCCCTCGTCCGGTGTAGATTCTCGAAGATAAGTGATAACAGTTGCTCAAACGTCAGTGTTAAATGCTTGTATTCCTCTCGATGAAGGACATCGTTGCGTCTTCATAAACTGTTGCGTTGATTGAAGATCCGTTTCCTCTGTTTCGTTTGATGTTGAAGGTGGAAGTTAGTTCTTGTAGACCTTCGGTCGGCTGATATGGGTCTCCTTGTTAATTATGTTCTTCGTTGATTCGTTGCCCCACCACTTCTAATGTCTTATCGCTTGGCGATAGACTTTTTGTTCTTTCCTTACGGCTGTTATCCGTAAGTAATGTTTGGTTCCTCTCATCTCCATTGGATATCTTAGTAGAGAGGTTCTTTCTTGTCTAGAGGAGATGATTCAAACAGGCTAGTTGAACAAGTTAACAACTTTATTCTGTAACTCCATACTAGGAGATGCAGCTCGGTCGGACGACCGATATGTTTGATAGTTGGCGTGGAACTGCCATTCTAAAGCATCGCGTCGATAGCGGAACATTAGCTATCTCAGCAATTCATATAAAAAACACTATACGTAGTTCGCCGGCTCGGAAGTTACAAGTTTCCGGCGTAGGTTAACAGGTCAACCGCTTCCCATGAAGTTGTTGTGCAAAGTTATCATAACATACATGTTGACAAAGCTTTGAGCTAGATCAGGCTACTGCAGACAACGCATAGCGTAATCTAAGGTGGCTGCTTTGTCACGTAGAACCCTCCTAATGCCATGACCCCAGGTCACTGGTTTATATATAATGTAATTCTTACATATATATATATATATATATATATATATATATATATATATATATATATATATATATATAAGCGAAATACCACGGGAAAATGATAGTCAGAAATCCAAGCGCTTTCGTCTTTATTTAGACATCGTCAAGGAGCTACTAAAGTACAATTGGAGAGGAAGGCCTCAGGTACAAACAAGATCAGGAATACCAGATGGTTAATTATCAAAAGGGTAAAAATTAAAAGGGATAATCCAGGATTATCGGATATCACACGGTCACAAACTTAAACAGATTCTGACCCTAACCGAAAAGTACAGAGTATCTTTACAGTCCAAAACATGTAAAAACTGAATATATTAATTTTGTTGCTTATATTTATCTACAACTTTTTTCATTATGAAAGCATCAAGTTTAAATAAACCAAGGCTTAAATTTAGAACATTTCTATTATTTGATTTGATAAAACAAGATTCAATGATATTCCTTTTAACTGTGTCATTACATGGGACTAAGGCTTTTGCTTGACTCCAATTAATAGGATGGTCTAAATCTCTCATATGTACAAATAATGCATTCGATATTTGCCCAGTTCTCACAGAATTTATTGATGTTGCTTGAGATGCTGTGAAAGAGATTTGCCGGTCTGTCCGTAATAGATTTTATCACAATTTATTTTTGCAGGAATTTCATATATGCAGCCTGGAAGATCTTTAGGAGAATTTTTGATTAATATTACTGAAAACAACATTATGTTAAAAAGCTTTAAAATTCTAGGGAATATCTAAAAAAGAAACTTTTCATTTCATAAATCGTAATTTTAGAAATGTTTAGCTTACTAAAATCAAGTTTGTCATTAGTTGAATAAAATGTTTTTCTAGCTCTTTTCCATGCCACATCTACAAAAGTCCTTGGGTATTTAAGTTTCAATGCAATATCATAAATAGTTTTAATTTCAGCGTCAATAAACTGCGGGCTACAGACACGTAAAGCCCTTTAGGAAACATCCCAAAAAACAGAGAATTTAACATTTTGATGGTGATTGGAGTAGTAATGAACAAAAGAGGCAATATTAGTTGATTTTCGAAAGACTGAAAAGGTGAAATTTCTATCATTTCTATGGACAGTTACATCTAAGAAAATTCAAATTACAATTTCTTTGTCTTCCTCTACAGTAAATTTCTTTATAGAAGGGAACTAAATTATTGAGATTATTAAGGAAATTCCTGGAGGTTTTTGGGTGAAGCTGCCAAAATACAGAAGATATCATCCACGTACCTAAACCAAATAACTTTTTGGGACAAAATTCTTAGTAAGAGTTTTGTCTCAAAAAATTCCATGTAAATATTGCTAAGGACCGGAGATAAGGGATTACCCCACCCATAGCCATGCCAAACTTTTGTCACAAAAAAATTCCCCATTGAAACAAAATTTACTATCTTTGATACATAACCGTATGAGACTAATGAGATTTGCTACACTTAAGGGAAGTTCATGACGCTCTAATTCCTCTTCCAAATATTCAAGTAAGTCATCTACAGGCACTTTTGTAAATAAAGAGACAACATCAAAACTAACCATATTAAAATCATAATTCAAATTTAAACTATTCAATTTGTTTATAAAATCAACATTGTTTTTAAACATTCGTGTTAGAAATATTTCCTACCAAAGGAGTAAGAATTTTTACAAGCCATTTAGATAAATTATACGTAACTGAGCCACTGAACTAATGATTGGTCTGATAGGGTTATTGATTTTATGTGTCTTGACTAAACCATACATGTAAGGTAGGGAGGCGCATTGCTTCGGTGTAAAACTGTTTAATTAAATGGTCCAAGCCCTTCAAAATGGATTTAATTTGTTTATTAAAATGGGAGTTAACTGTCTGTGTAGGGTCAGACCTCAGTTTCGTATAAGTATCAGTGTCATTTAGCAATGTCATTATTTTACTTATATAGTCACTTTTATTCATTATTACCACTACATTAGATTTATCTGCTTTTGTCACCTTCACTGTTTCGTCTTCTTTAATTTTCTTAAAAGCCTGGAGAAATCTCACGGGTACATTAGGGGGAGAAGGTTTGACTCATAGCACCATACACAATACCTTTACAAATATTGATATCATCAGGGCATAGGTTTGATTCATTTTTCTTTTAAATAACAAAAGGATTTTGAGATGTCGACACAGTCCAGGTTACATTAAATACACCAAAGCTTAAACCCATATCCCAAAGCCGCTGTCGTAGCACTATCCACTGGTTTGTCAGATAAATTAATCATGAAGTCCACGTTGGCATGCTTAGTCCAGTCGCTTTCAGCAATAAGATTTTCAGCTTGACTTGGAGCTTCCTTTCAAGACGGTTGCAGCACTTTCTCAATTTTCCGTAGCAATAATCCAGCATCCGATTCTTCCCAATCGACAGGAACCGTCTGATTAAAGCTATACCGTCTACTTCTAAGTGTACGGAACGCATCATCTACTTCCACTTTTGTGATGTCGATGTGTTTCTGAAGTATGATGCGTTGAAACTCGTCGAAAGGTCGCTCTGCTAGGCGAAGAATTCTCACTGGTAAAATCGACTTGGCATCACTTGTAGCTCGCTTCATGCACTTCCGTAGAAAGTTGAGTCGGAGTTAGTTTCAGTTTGTGAGCGATGATAAGAGCATTACAGAAGGATGTCACGTAATATAACAAAGGCTCGGAAAATTCAAAGAAAAGGCGTAGAAGTTGCGTGTGGTTTTCCATTATGCTAAAAATCACAGTAGATGCACGTGACTTCATAAATAAGCAAATACCCACGAGGTTTCAACGCATCATACTTCAGAAACACATCGACATCACAAAAGTGGAAGTAGATGATGCGTTCCGTACACTTAGAAGCAGACGGTATAGCTTTAATCAGACGGTTCCTGTCGATTGGAAGAATCGGATGCTGGATTATTGCTACGGAAATTGAGAAAGTGCTGCAACCGTCTTGAAAGGAAGCTTCCAAGTCAAGCTGAAACAAATCTTATTGCTGAAAGCGACTGGACTAAGCATGCCAAAGTGGACTTCATGATTATTTATCTGACAAACCAGTGGATAGTTCTACGACAGCGGCTTTGGGATATGGGTTAAGCTTTGGTGTATTTAATGGTAACCTGGACTGTCGACATCTCAAAATCCTTTTGTTATTTAGAAAAAATGAATCAAAACCTATGCCCTGATTGATATCAATATTTGTAAAGGTATTGTGTATGGTGCTATGAGTAAACCTTCTCCCCCTAATGTACCCGTTAGATTTCTCCAGGCTTTTAAGAAAATTAAAGAAGACGAAACAGTGAAGGTGACAAAAGCAGATAAATCTAATGTAGTGTAATAATGAATAAAAGTGACTATATAAGTAAAATAATGACATTGCTAAATGACACTGAACTTACTACGAAACTGAGGTCTGACCCTACACAGAACAGTTAACTCCCATTTTAATAAACAAATTAAATCATTTTGAAGGCTTGACCAATTTTTAATTAAACAGTTTACACCGCAATGCGCCCTCCCTCCTTACCTTACATGTTGGTTTAGTCAAGAACACATAAAATCAATAACCCTATCAGACCAATCATTAGTTGCAGTGGGACTCAGTTTTACGTATAATTTATCTAAATGGCTTGTAAAAATTCTTACTCCTTTGGTAGGAAATATTTCTAACACGAATGTTAAAAACAATGTTGATTTTATAAACAAATTGAATAGTTTAAATTTGAATTATGATTTTAATATGGTTAGTTTTGATGTTGTCTCTTTATTTACAAAAGTGCCTGTAGATGACTTACTTGAATATTTGGAAGAGGAATTAGAGGCGTCATGACATCCCTTAAGTGTAGCAAATCTACTTAGTCTCATACGGTTGATGTATCAAAGATAGTAAAATTTCTTTTGTTTCAATGGGGAATTTTGTACAAAAGTTTGGCATGGCTATGGGTAATCCCTTATCTCCTGTCCTTAGCAATATTTACATGGAATTTTTTGAGACAAAACTCTTACTAAGAATTTTGTCCCAAAAAGTTATTTGGTTTAGGTACGTGGATGATATCTTCTGTATTGGCCAGTTCACAAAAACCCTCCCAGGAATTCTTAATAATCTCAATAATTTAGTCCCTTCTATAAAATTTACTGTAGAGGAAGAAAGAAATTGTAATTTGAATTTTCTGCTGTAACTGTCCATAGAAATGATAGAAATTTCACCTTTTCAGTCTTTCGAAAATCAACTAATATTGCCTCTTTTGTTCATTACTACTCCAATCACCATCAAAATGTTAAATTCTCTGTTTTTTCTGGGGATGTTCCTAAGGGCTTTTACGTGTCTGTAGCCCGCAGTTTATTGACGCTGAAATTAAAACTATTTATGATATTGCATTGAAACTTAAATACCCAAGGACTTTTGTAGATGTGGCATGGAAAAGAGCTAGAAAAACGTTTTTTTTTTAACTAATGACAAACTTGAATTTAGTAAGCATAACATTCTAAAAATACCTTAGATGAAAGGTTTTTAGATATTCCTAGAATTTAAAAGCTTCTTAACATAAATGTTGTTTTCAGTAATATTAATGTCAAGAGTTTAGTAATCAAAAATTCTCCTAAAGATCTTCCAGGCTGCATATATGAAATTCCTTGCAAAAAGTGTGATAAACGTCTATTACGGACAGACCGGCAAATCTCTTTCACAGCGTCTCAAGCAACATCAATATTCTGTGAGAACTGGACAAATATCGAATGCATTATTTGTACATATGAGAGATTTAGACCATCCTATTAACTGGAGTCAAGCAAGAGCCTTAGTCCCATGTAATGACACAGTTAAAAGGAATATCATTGAATCTTGTTTTATCAAATCAAATAATAGAAATGTACTAAATTTAAGTCTTGGTTTATTTAAACTTGATGCTTTCATAATGAAAAAAGTTGTAGATAAATATAAGCAAAAAACAAAATTAATATATTCAGTTTTTACATGTTTTGGACTGTAAAGATACTTTGTAATTTCGGTTAGGGTCAGAATCTGTTTAAGTTAAGTTTGTGACCGTGTGATATCCGATAATCCTGGATTATCCCTTTTGATTTTTACCCTTTTGATAATTAACCATCTGGTATTCCTGATCTTGTTTGTACCTGAGGCCTTCCTCTCCAATTGTACTTTAGTAGCTCCTTGACGATGTCTGAATAAAGACCGTGGAAAGCGCTTGGATTTCTGACTATCATTTTTCCCGTGGGGCGTATTCGCTTATTTAATGAAGTCAAACGTGCATCTGCTGTGATTTTTTTTAAGCATAATATATATATTTAGATATATAATATATATTATATATTATATATATATATAATATATATTTCCGTTGTATTCCACATAGGAAAATGAAAAATCCATGTCACAGAAAATGCCCAACAGTTTCGTCCTCCAATGGACCTCTTCTTGGAGCGTTTATTAAGGAAAGAGACAAGGTTTACAGTGCTTGCACCCATGAAAGGCCTAAAATTTTTAAACATACAGTAACCAAAAACTATCAGTTTGAGCTACAAACTATTCAGCACTAAAATAACTATGAAACAAGAATAGCAGTTGAACAAATGGAAAATACCAAAATATCTAACGAGGAAATACATCCATTTGAAACAGCATAACATACAGTACATATTAACAAGCGTATACCATATGATAGTTAATGGATAACATTATCCAATTTGTGCTGACGTTTCATGACATGTAAGATAAAAGGATCTAATTTATACAAACCAGGCGATAAATTAAAATTTTGTCTTTTGCTGTGAACAATGCAAGCTGTCTCTATCAAATTTCTTTCAATAAAACCTGTGGTCTTAAAAAAAATCTTATAAGATCCCATGCAAGTGCGGTAGTTTTTATATAGGACAATCCGGGAAGACACTCGAAAAACGCATTTTAAATCATAAATTTAATATACGAAAAAATAATACAAGCAATGCTTTATGTGTTCATAGTAGTATGTGTAATGTACCGATTTACTGGCTCGGGTCAAAGATTTTGTTTAAGAGCACAGGTTTTATTGAAAGAAATTTGATAGAGACAGCTTGCATTGTTCACAGCAAAGGAAAAAATTTTAATTTAACGCTTGGTTTGTATAAATTAGATCCTTTTATCTTACATGTCATGAAACGTCAGTACAAATTGGATAATGTTATCCATCAACTATCATATAGTATACGCTTGTTAATATGTACTGTATGTTATGCTGTTTCAAATGGATGTATTACCTCGTTAGATATTTTGGTATTTTCCATTTGTTCAACTGCTATTCTTGTTTTATTGTTATGTTAGTGCTGAATACTTTGTAGCTCAAACTGGTAGTTTTTGGTTACTGTATGTTTAAAGATTTCAGTCCTTTCTTGGGTGCATGCACTGTAAACCTTTTCTCTTTCCTTAATAAACGCTCCAAGAAGAGGTCCATTGGAGGACGAAACCGTTGGGCATTTTCTGAGACATACCTTTTTCATTTTCTTATGTGGAATACAACGGAATTACTATATCTTCGTGCCTAAGAAGATTACCAGTACTATATGTATAAATTATATTATAATATATATATATATATATATATATATATATATATATATATATATATAATATATATATATATTAATCTTCCATTATATTTTTTTTTGTCTTTGAAATCTAAGCAGAGGAAATTTACTTTTCATGTTTCTCCCAGTTTAAGTTAGAATATGTCGATGAAGGGAACTAAATTGATGAACAAATGATTCTTCAACAACTTATTTTCTCTTTCCCTTTTTACCATCGACTCATTTTAACTTTGACGGGGAGATACATGAAAGGTAAAACTCCTTTGTTTTAAATTTCAAAGACGAACCAAATATAGTGGATAGCTCTCTCTCTCTCGCTCTCTCTTCTCTTCTCTCTCTATCTCTCTCCTCTCTCTCTCTCTCTCTCTCTCTCTCGGCGAAATCTTGAAACCATTGCTTTTAAGCTGAAGATTTTCTCACAAAAGTTTCATTCTTTGACCCATTATGGAAGAGATGTCAACAGCTTTTAAACTGACAATGTTTGAAATCACCTCTTATTCGATGTCTGGCAACATAAGCGAACAGCATATGAGAGAAGCCCTTCACTACAACTGACAGCAGTCATAGAAATATTTACCTGACAGACGCAGCCGGAAACTAGCAGGGATGCTATGACCAGAAAAACACCCCAAGTCTTCATTGTTAGAGGGAAGAAGGAGGCGAAGTAGAACGACTGATCTGACTTGTTCTTCGGAGCTACTGCGATGAATCCACTCTTCCTGATGATGGTTTGCCTGTGACTGCTGGCGTTTGTGGCCTCTCTGCGGCAAGGGCTGGCTGGCCGTCGTAGTCAAAGCATAATTATAACCCTGGCACAAATGACGTAGCAGCAGCTGTGAACATTACAATATGTATAAGCGAACTTGCGTGGGTGGTTATAACACTGGCCTGCGCCGTTTTCAAGGTCTAACATATAATACCTGATTTTAGGCCAGCTTTCTTATAACTGAATCCAAAAATCATGCTCATTTTACCTCAATCAGACCTAAGTTAATGAAATATGAGCACACTGAAAACCTATCCTATTCCGATCTATTTGTAGGTTATGAAAACACAATATTGAAAATATTAGACTGATTTCTTCACAGAAGGCTTCAAAATATTTTTTTGAACAAGATAGCAAGAAGAGTATAATGAACTAAGGAAGCTACTGATGCATGAACTGTCTCTTCAGGGACTTCCGTTTGTGCTGAGCAGACTCGACATCCCTCTTCCTGGCACCAGCCAGTAGTCAGCCAGAAAGTTGACTTTCCATCGGCCTTGATAGCGTTCCTCCATAACGCCGATATCTTGGTGAGCTTAAGCACTCACCCTGTTCTTCACTGAAGTCTCCACAATTTTCTGGAAAAATAGTCCAGATAAGACCGGAAGAAGTGCATTCTCACTGATGTGTGCACCAAGTGTGCGGAAATTCTCCATTAACTCATCAACCACCTTGGGAACTTCTGTGGTTGCCAAGGAAGTTTGCAATGACTGGCTTAAGGGGACAACCAGGCAGAGAGTTCAGCAGGATTCAGCGTATCATCAAAACTAGCGTCCTTGATGAGTTCCCTTATTTGAGGACCATCAAACAGACCTGCCTTAAGTTTCTCCATGCTTTTTTGTTGAAACTTCTGATGGAGGGAAGCAAATCCTCTACCTTCCCTATCCAATGTCTTTACAAAGTTCATAAGACCGAGTTGATGTGGAGGGGTGGAAGCAATACCTTGTTCGGTTCAACCATAGGGTGGGACAGAACGTTGGTGACCCTGGTTTTTCTTTTAATCATAGTCGTGATGGCCCCACTCTTGTCTGACATACTGTAATGCTGGTCATCAGCACGGCTATCCCATAAGCAAAGAAAGCATGGATACTTTGTATAACCACCTTGAAGTCCTAGGATGAGTCCAACAACTTTAAGATCTATACAGATCAATCATTTATGTTCCTGGTAGTTCAGAGCAGACAACTGACGTTCCATGCTTTTGTGGGACTTTCATTTGAACTGAGTGCCCAACAGGGATCGATGAAAACTTATTTCCATTATTTCCGTTTCAGTTGCTGAATGACCTCATCGTAGGTCCCGGTCCTTGGCCTTTGGCCTCTGTTCTGTAATCGATTCCATGGGGCTGCTGGAATTCAATGGGTTTAATTTCTGGCAGTTTTCATTACGACCTTCAAATTATTTATTCCATCCAGAACGCCTGTGACTCTACAAGGAATGAGAAACTAGCCTTTCCAACTTAGAACTTCTAGAAGAAAAAACATACATATATATATATATATATATATATATATATATATATATATATATATATATATATATATATATATATACTATATATATATATATATCTAATAAAAGGAGCCCATAAAAACACCAAATGTAGAGAGAAAAAGTACTATATTTCAGAGACCTGCTGTCCTCTTTCTTCAGGTATATGAATGAGAAAAGTTTACAGAAAAGTAAGGTATTTATACCAAGAGATCCGTCCACAAGTAAGCCAATTTAGGTCACCCCCGCTGATAATCTTCCTTTAATCTTCTTAAGTGTTGGTTGAATGAAAACTTGGTCGACGACATCTGAAGACAACGCCCCTTTATGAGATGTTCATTACCTGCTTCTCTTTTATTAAAGCCGATTCCATCATTTGACTCTTGTACCGGCAGTTGCTGCTATAAATTACACGTGACAAATTCCAGTTTCTATGGTTATGTTCATTTATATGGTTGAAAATAGCCGAGTTCTGTTGTCCATACCTAACTGACCGTTTGTGTGTATAATCTCTGGGGAAGTGATCTACCTGTAAATCCGATGTAAGATTGGTCACAGTCTTGGCAATGGGATCTCATAGACCCAGAGTCCTTGGGAGATGTCTTTTGTTGGACGTTAATCAGGGATTTGGCTAAGGTGTTTGGGTAGGTAAATGCAAAGGGGTTGGATTTCCCAAGGGTGTGGGTTCTTCTCTTAATCGTCTCCAGGTGAGGAATTTTTATTTTATTGTTGGGTGTGTCTCTGGTCTTGTCTTTAGGGGGTCGGTAGAAAATTACGTTTGCTTTGAATTGCTTTCTCAATTATATGGTCAGGATACTTTAAAGACGAAAGTTGTTTGCGAATTAGTTCAAATTCTTTTTCCAGGAAATCTGGGGAACAAATTCGTAAGGCTCTTAAGAATAGGTTGCTAGCTACACCTATCTTGATAGTAATGTCGTGATAGCTAAAGTAGTGAATATATGACAGTGAGAACGTTGGTTTTCTGTATATGGTAAATTTGTATTCTGTCGTGTCTCTGATTATTAAAACATCAAGAAAAGGAATTTTGTTGTCTGTTTCCCATTCAACTTTAAATTTGATGCTGGGCACTATGCGTTTAATTTTGAGAGGAATTCATTAAAATTACCCCACCTATTATCCAAAAATGTTAGAATATCATCCACGTATCTCATCCACAGCATGTTTTTGGGTTTTTTATTGCATTATTACTGTGGATGAGATACGTGGATGATATTCTAACATTTTGGGATAATAGGTGGGGTAATTTAATGAATTCCTCTCAAAATTAAACGCATTAGTGCCGGTACAAGAGTCAAATGATGGAATCGGCCTTAATAAAAGAGAAGCAGGTAATGAACATCTCAAAAGGGGCGTGGGTTTCAGATGTCGTCGACCAAGTTTTCATTCAACCAACGCTTAAGAAGATTAAAGGAAGATTATCAGCGGGGGTGACCTAAATTGGCTTACTTGTGGACGGATCTCTTGGTATAAATACCACCTTTTCTGTAAACTTTTCTCATTCATATACCTGAAGAGAGAGACAGCAGTCTCTGAAATATAGTACTTTTCTCTCTTACTTTTATTTTGGTGTTTTTATGGGCTCCTTTTATTATATATATATATATATATATATATATATATATATATATATATATATATATATATATATATATATATATATATATATTATATATATATATATATAATATATATATATATGTTTTTGCACTTCTAGAAGTTCTAAGTTGGAAAGGCTAGTTTCTCATTCCTTACATCGGATTTACAGGTAAATCACTTCCCCAGAGATTAATACAACACAAACGGTCAGTTAGGTATGGACAACAGAACCTCGGCTATTTTCAACCATATAAATGAACTAACCTAGAAAAATAAAACTGGAATTTGTCACGTGTAATTTATAGCAGCAACTGCCGGTACAAGAGTCAAATGATGGAATCGCCTTAATAAAAGAGAAGCAGGTAATGAACATCTCAAAAAGGGGCGTGGTTTCAGATGTCGTCGACCAAGTTTTCATTCAACCAACGCTTAAGAGATTAAAGGAAGATTATCAGCGGGGGTGACCTAAATTGGCTTACTTGTGGACGGATCTCTTGGTATAAATACCACCTTTTCTGTAAACTTTTCTCATTCATATACTGAAGAGAGAGACAGCAGTCTCTGAAATATAGTACTTTTCTCTCTACATTTTGGTGTTTTTTTTTTTTTTTTATGGGCTCCTTTTATTATATGGAATTCTGTTGTTACAGAACATTTTTACCAGTCATATATATATATATATTATATATATATATATATATATATATATATATATATATATATATATATATATATATTTTATATATATATATATATATATATATATATATATTATATATATATATATGAATAACTTGATCACGAAGTATATAAAACGTTGATGCTACGTATAAATAAAGGTTTTTGCCACGAAGGAAAAATGAATAGCGAGATAGCCAAGCACTTTCAGTCTAGTGTGACCCTTACTCAGGCACAACTGATGTACAGAGGAAAAACATAGTCAAGGTAGGCTTAATATCCAAACTGACATTACAAGATTAGCAATAAGGTCGATTTCACTCCACAGAAACGAAGAAAAGCCTGAGGGTAGGATAAGCGAAATTTAGGCAGCCACACCTTGGAGGATCACCCACGTGTTCAACAGATGATTCATCCAGAAAACAATACATTTTGAAAAACAAGGAAGCATAAACAACTTATTAGCATGAAATTTATAAAATGTTCCCCAAAAAATTATTAATGAAAGACGAAAAAAAAGGATATAAATATATCGAGCAAGGAGAGAGAGAGAGAGAGAGAGGAGAGAGAGAGAGAGAGAGAGAGAGAGATAATAACTAATACATGTGGGACTAATTAATTAGTAGTTCATTTATTTTAAGGGTCATTCATAAACATTTTACAAATATACGGGTCCAAATGGTACAATTCCAGACTAAGATTTAGGTTGTTATTATTAGGTCTTCTTCTTCTTCTTCCTAGCTTAAACCCATTTTTATATGGGGTCGCCATTACGAATGAGTCGTCTCCATCGATTTCTGTCTTGTGCCTCGTTCTTCATTTATACCTTTCAATTCCATATCTTCCCTTACACAATCACGCCATCTCTTTCTTGGTCTTCCCTTCCTTCTTACTACCCTGCACTTCCATTTCCATCGTATGTCTTCCAACATGACGTTCCTCCCTTCGTAACAGGTGTCCATACCATCGAAAGCCTTCCTTCCTGTATTTTCTTCGATATTTCAGCTACCTTTGTTGATCCTCTTATATACTCATTTCTAATCCTATCTTCCCTTGTTACTCCCGACATCCATCTCACATTCTCATTCTGCTACATCCATCTTCTTCTCCTCTGTTTTCCTCATACTTGCCGTTTCTGTTCCTATATAACATTGCTGGTCTGACCCCACCGTCCTATGGAACTTTCCTTTCAATTTCAGAGGGACCTTCTTGTCACAGAGTACCCCTGATGCAGACCTCCAATTATTCCATCCTGCCTGAATTCGGTGTCTCACCTCTTGGTCCATGCTTCCACTATCCTCCAATACGGACCCTTAAGTACTTGAACTTCTGTACTTTCTTTATTTCTTCCCACCCAAGCTTATGCTACTTCCACCGTCCTCAGTAATACTAGAACACAATATTTCGGTTTTGATCTGCTTATTCTCATTCCACTCTCCTCAAGTGCTGCTCTCCACCTCTCCAACCTCCCTCCAATCCTCCTTCCCCTCTGAACACAACACAATGTCAATCCCGCGTTATAATATGCACCATGGCACTGCTTCTCTAACATCCCTGTATTACATCCATCACGATGTTGAAGATGAATGGGCTAAGTGCTGACCCCTGGGTGTAATCCAACTCCTATCTCAAATCCATCCGTCTCAACCAACACTACTCCCTCACTCTAGTATACACATTCCTGTACATCTCCTGAATAATTCTGACATACTTTTCCGGCACCATCTTCTCCCTCAAACATCTCCATATTTCTTGCCTTGGCACTCTGTCATAGGCCTTTTCAAGGTCTATGAATACCAGATGCAGGTTCTCGTTGTTTTTCTCTGAATTTCTCCATAGCTGCCTTATGCAAAATATTCCATCCGTTGTCCCGCTTCCCTTCATAAATCCTAACTGTTCCTTCCCTATTCTAACTTCCTCTCTCAGCCTGCTATCTATGATTCTTTTCCAAAATCTTCAACGTGTGAGACATTAGTTTTATACCTCTATAATTACTGCATTCCTGGACATCACCTTTACCTTTAAATATAGGTATCAATATGCTTTCCCGCCATTCTTCTGGTATCTTTTCCTGTTCGAATATTTTTACCATCAGATCATACAAGATGTCTACCCCTTCCTCTCCTAAGGCTTTCCAAACTTCGACTGGGATTAAGTCAGGTCCTGTTGCCTTCCATTCTCATCTTTTTAAGGCTCGTCACTTGCATCCCTAGATATCCCCATTACCATTCCCATGTATGGTGTCCATCCTCTCTTACAAGTCTTTCATTTTCTTCATTTAGCAGTTGTTCGAAATACTCTTTCCATCTTTTCAGGATGTCTTCTTCCTTTTTTACGACAGTACCATTCCTATCTTTCATTTGCTTAATATGGGTGATGTCCTTTGTTCTTTTATTTCTTACTTTTGACAGTTTGAGCATCTTACTCAACCCTTCCTTGGTTTCCAGTTCATTATAAACCTCTTCATATGTCCTTGCCTTAGCTTGAGCTACCACCCTTTTTACTTCTTTGTTTCTTTCTCTTAATCTTTCTCTTGTCCTCCTGCAGCTGTGACCTCTTCTCAAATCTCTTCTTTGCCTCCCTTTTACCTTTCACCACTTCCCCCCACCTCTTCTTCCCACCACCAGCTCTCTTTTTCCTCCCATACTATTCAGATGTTTCCCCTAGTATCTCCTTTCCATGTCTTCTAATCACTGATGCATTATGCCTCCACCATTCTCCCACATCTTCAATTCCCAGATCAACCTCTCCCAGCACTCTTCTCCTGAACTCTCTCTTCTTATCATTATCTCCCTAACAATTTATACACTTGATTTTCTTTACCCCATTCGTTTTCGTTTTCTTTTCTCTTTTCATCTTTAAATCCATACAAAGGAGCCTATGTTGGGGGCCACGTGGTCACCTGGGATAACTTTACAATTCCTAACTTCCACCAGCCTTGATCTATTGTAAAGGAGGTAATCTATTTGTGTGCATCTACCGCCACTCCTGTATGTTATCAATGCTCCCTCTTTCTTTGAAGAATGTGTTCACTATTGCCATATCAAAGGACACGGCAAAGTCTATATACTCTCTCCTTCTGGGTTTCTCTCCCCAATCCCATGTCTCCATCGCCCCACACGTTCAGTTACATCCTTTTCATTTCCGACATGTCCATTAAGTCTGCCCCCACTACAGTCCTCTCCTGCTCTTTTTCCAGTTTCTTGCGTTTACCTTCCTCCATTTTCGTTCCCAACAAACGGGCTCGTTTTCCCTTATTTCCTCTGTGCGAGCCCAACTTGTGGACGCATAAGCGCTAATGATGTTCATTGTTTCCCTCCATAACATATCTTCACTCTCATAATGCGGTCATTCTTTCTACTCACTTCCGTCACTGCATTCTTCATTTCCCCGACAACACTACTCCAACGCCATTCCTACCCTGCTCATTTGCTCCACTATAGATTAACTTGTAGCCATCCCCCAGTTCTTTAGCTTTATTACCCTTCCATCGGAGTTTCCTGCACACACAAAATATCCACTCTCTTTATCCTCATTAACTCTGCCAACTCTCTTCCTCTTCCTGTCATAGACCCAATATTGAGCTGGCCTATTCTGATCACATTTTAGAGCTCCGCTTCGTTTAAGCTTTAGCTTCTCCCGCTCATGATGCAGTAGCCCTCGCCTTGTCACAGAGTTAGGGCGATGTGTCTGTGCGTCGTTTACTTACGGAGTACGCCCTAGCCCTATTCTCATCAATATCACGACTCATTCCATTGGTTTTGGCGTGGGTTTTTACAGTCGGATGCCCTTCCTGACACCCAACCCTCCCTATTTATCCGGGCTTGGGGACCGGCACCCATTGAGGCTGGCTTGCCCCCACAGGAGGCTAGATTTTGTTATTATTAGTGATTTGCATAATTGCTTATTCCAGTAAATTTCTTGAAACATAATCATTAGATCTCGCAATTACAGAGGTATCGCCCAATTAATACAATGAGATTTTTCACTCAGATGGATAAACAGTGCATTTGAAGTCTGGGCTGTTCGAACTGAATACATATGTTGCTTAATACGTACACATAAATTTTTTCTTGACTGTCCAACGTAAAAAGATGGGAATTCCTTACAAGGAATTTTGTAAATTATGTTATTTGTTACGGGACTATTCTTGATTAGCATATCTTTAATGTTATTGTTATAAGAGAACACTACATTAACATTAAACGATTTAAATACAGATTTTTATGGTTTTCAATCACGAAAGTAGGCAGCTAAGTACATTTTTAGGCATTTCTTTTTCATGACTAGCAACACTATAAAACTTTTTGTGAGCTTTTTGATAACATAAATCAATTATATGAGGTGGGTAGCAGAGGTCGTTTCCTATCTTTTTTATGTATTCTATTCTTGGTCAAGATATTGTGGACTCGTGATACGCATGTAGGAGCATAGAAGAAAAAATTGAAATTTTAATATTAAGATGGTGGCCAGAAATAAAGATGTACATATGTTAAATTATTTGTAGGTTTTCTATAAATACTGAATTTACATTGGAAAGATTCTCTATGTATTAATACATCTAGGAAGGATGGGGGGGGGGGGGGATGACATTGTTATTTTCAATTTCAAACAGTGAATTTTATGGATGGGACTAAATTATTCAATTTAGACAACAAATCATTTACATCGATACCAACAGGTAAGACAACTAAGATTTCATCTACATATCTTGTACCATTTTAAAGGGACAAGTGTGATATTTGGGAGATGTTGTCTTTCAAAAAATTCCATATATTAAGTTTGAAAGGAGAGGTGATAAAGGGTTATCCATGACTAACCAAATATTTGTTGGTAATATTCTCCATTAAAAATAATAAATCTGCAATCACAAATACATAACTTAATCAATGAAATTATGTGACTAACGGACATAGGCAATTCATGCAACACAAGTTTATTACTTAAATATTCTAGCACAGAGTCATAGGGACTTTTGTAAACAAGGAACATACATCAAAACTGACAAAGATATACTAGGGTTTAGTACAATTTTATTTAATTTTTCCACAAGATCAAGAGAATTCCGGATGTGTGAATTAGATACAGTTTCCAAGTAGCGGGGTGGATAACATTTAGTAAGATATTTAGAGAGTTTATAAGCAATTGATCCTACAGTACTAATAATTGGGCGCATAGGTTTGTTTTCCTTATGAGTGTTGACTAGGCTATATAAATAAGATAATGAGGGACACTGTACAGTTAACTTACACAAAAGTTCTTTTTTATCTTTAAGAATTTGTTTGTTTGATATTGATATTAAAGTTTTTTATTACTTGGTCCAACGGATTTTTTTGTTTTTTTCGAGTTTTTGTAAGCTATTTCATCTTCTGGTAAATATGCATGCGTGATATGTAGTCAGTTTTGTCCAGAACTACTAAGCTATTGGATTTATCAGCCTTAGTAATGTGTAAGCTATTATCATTCTTCAATTCTTTAAAACTTCCCCGCTCGCTACAGAAAGGTGTGGCTGCCTAAAAATGCGCTTATCCTGCCCTCAGGCGTTTCCTTTCCTCGTTTCTGTAGAGTGAAATCGACCTTATTGCTAATCTTGTAATGTCAGTTTGGATATTAAGCCTACTTTGACTATGTTTTTCCTCTGTACCATCAGTTGTGCCTGAGTAAAGGGTCGCACTAGACCGAAAGTGTTTGACTATCTCGCTTTTCATTTTCCTTCGTGGCAAAAACCTTAATATATATATATATATATATATATATATATATATATATATATATAATATATATATATATATATATATATTATAAGTGAATAAACATAGGAAAATGATAGTCAGACAGTCGACACCAAGCACTTTCAGACATTGTCGAGGAATAATAATGACACAGTTGGAAAGAAGGCTACAAGGTAAGAAAAAAGATTCAAGAATACCAGATGGTTAATTGCCAAAAGGGAGGGCAAAAAATCAGAGATAATCCAGGATTGATCCGAGATCACACGGTCACAAACCAAAAAACATAGATTTAACCATAAGAGATACTGAAGTTTATCCATACGAAGTTCTATATAATATATAAAACTTATTTATCAATTTGGGGTGCTCACTTCTATTTATCTACTTTTTTAAATTATGAAGGCTCTAGTTTAAACAAGCCAAGACTTAAATTTAGAACACTTCCATTATCTGACTTGATCAAACAAGATTCAATGATATTTCCTGGAATTGTGTCGCTACACGAGACTAAGGATCTTGGTTGACTCCAGTTAATAGGAGGATCTACATCTCTCATATGTACGAATAATGCCTTCGTTATTTGGCCAGTTCTCACAGAATATTGGTGCTGTTGGATTCGTTGTGAAAGTGATTTTCCAGTTTGTCCGTAACATATTTTATTACACTTTTTACAAGAAATTTCATAGATGCAGCCGGGAACATCTTTAGGAGAATCGTTTATCACAAAACTCTTAACATTAATATTATTGAAAACAGCTTTTTATTTTGAAAGGAATTTTCTAAAATCATTCCATCAAACGGTAATTAGAGAATGTTACGCTTAGTAAATCCATATTTGGTTATTGGTTCAATAAAATGTTTTTCTAGCTCTTTTCCATGACACATCTACACAAGTCCTTAGGTATTTAAGTTTCAAGGCAATATCATAAACAGTTTTAATCTCAGCGTCAATAAACTGCGGGCTACAGACGTGCAAAACCCTTAAGAACATATCAGAAAAAAAGAAAGAATTTAACATTTTGATGGTAATTGAAATAACAATGACCAAAAGAGTCCTGGAAGGTGAAATTTCTATCATTTCTATGAGCTGTTACATCAAGAAAATTCAAATTACAATTTCTTTCTTCCTTCCACAATAAATGTTATAGAAATTACTAAATTATTGAGCTTAATCAGAAATTCCTGGAGATTTCCGTGAACTGGCTAAATACAGGAGATAAAGGATTACTTATAGCCATGCCAAACTTTTGTACACAAAAATCCACCATTTAAACAAAAATGACTATCTTTGATACATAACCTATGAGATTAATGAGGTTTGCTACAGTTAAAGGCATATCACTTTCTCATTCTTCCGCCAAAAATCCAAGTAAAATCATCTACAGACACTTATGTAAATAGAGACAGCATCAAAATTAACCATATTTGAATTTTGATTTTAAGTGTGCTTACGAATTAGGCGATTATGCAAAAATCTTTGGTGTAACTCCTCGGAAGCAGGAACTTGATGCTTGCTTGCAAGTCCGTCATTCTTGTTCGAGAAATGTTATTCGTTAGAAACGGATTTCAATTTCATGTTTTTGATTTTGGAGAGAGAGAGAGAGAGAGAGAGAGAGAGAGAGAGAGAGAGAGAGAGTTTTCAATTCTGTTTTAGAGAAAATAGTTGATGGTCAATAGAGTAAATTTAATGAAAAAAATCAAATGGGAGGAAGAAGGCAACAATTATAGAAATATATGAAATTGAAATAAATTAGAATCAAAGATAGAAATAATTGAAATAATATCATTATAATTTTTTCCATGAATTTACCGATGGCTAAGTTTACATTTTTCTCCAATAATTTCACGTTGAATAAAATCAAGTGAGTAAACAATAACAAATAAAATAAGTATAAATCCAAAATTAATAAAAATGAAGGAAAATAAAATCAGTATTAAATATAAAAAGAGATCTTGATGATAAAAAAGAATTATAATATTAATAATAAAATGGAAACAAAATAGAAATAATTCTAATAAAATGATATTTTAGAAATGAATAATAATAATAATAATATTAAAAATGATAATAATAATCCTTTTCATGTCAGAAATATCAGCCGGTTAACAGAGAACAAATCGCCTGAGTCAGCCTCCTCCTCCACCGCTGGGAACTGCATCATCCATTATTCACACAGAGTTCCATGATGATTCAAAGGTCTTCTTTCAGGAACACTGGTATAGTGCCATTGTTCTTCTTCGCAGCATATTTCTCCCTCGTTGGAAACCTGAAGTCTGCGTCGCAATATAGGAAGGAAAACCACAGATGGTGATTATTCGGGGATTAGATCGGAAGGGTGTTTTGTGGGGAGGGGAGGGAGAGGGGAGTTATTATAACGACTGTCTGTCATGCGATTTGGGCTTTGCCTCTTACCGAAGCGAATGAGACGCGGCACAAAGTGCGAAGGTTAAATTGACCTCAATATTTCGGGAAAGCTTGCGATTATTTCATTAATTAACCCGGCTCAGGTACACCACTAGTAAAACTTTTTTGTTCAGTAACTTCTAAATGGCTGGGAGGACCTGGTCAGTCTTCCAGTACCTTCCTAACTTTGTGTGTCCATGTTGGGGGTAAGGAGCTACTTCAAGGTCTCAATTCTCCATTTCGTCAGTAGGAGGATGTTTGGGTCTGTGAGACCCCCCACCTCCGCCTGCAATGTGTGTT